>NC_058408.1:83995649-84027718 GCF_002201575.2 Neomonachus schauinslandi
TTAAAAAAAAAAAAAAAAAAAAAAAAAAAAAAAAAAAAAAGAATTATACACATACAAAAACATCTCTCTCTCTCTGTCATGTTTATACACTTTCAGATCAGTCTACAGAATAACTGATTCATATCAGAGGACATAGATTAAGTTAGAAGGAAAGTACTGTACATAAAGCGGTAGGTAAGATAAAAAATCACTTTAGAAGATATTATAATGATATAAGTAGTCAGTCATGAAGCATGACCTTCATTTTGATGAATGTATCTCTGCAGTAATTTATTCAGCTATGACAGGGATGAAAACCCATCATTAAATTCTGAATTTAATTTGAAGACCTCTGTTCAATTAGGATGTAGAAAATCATATATCTTTGGCTCACGATAACAACAAGAAAACTCAGAAAAACCAAATAATATTTCTCTATGGGGTGAACAAAGAGTTTTAGGCACAAGTAATTCTGGATGAATGGAATTGAACAGAGAAACAGAAAAACAAGCCCCTCATAGCTGATCAAGGAGCTGAAACAGCATCTTTTTTTTTTTTATTAAAGATTTTATTTATTTATTTGAGAGAGAGAGAGTACACGAGAGGGGGGAGGGTCAGAGGGAGAAGCAGACTCCCCGCTGAGCAGGGAGCCCAATGCGGGACTTGATCCCGGGACTCCAGGATCATGACCTGAGCCGAAGGCAGTCGCTTAACAAACTGAGCCACCCAGGCGCCCCTGAAACAGCATCTTTACCTGAGGGTGGCAGACATAGAAATAGGCCTGCCTTAGATAAAAAGATTTGGAGGGGAGAAGGAAAAATCATGTAAACCTTAAATGACAGTGTAGACTAGAAGGACATTTTTGGGATATGGAAGAGTCCAAATGTAGAAACAAATCATTCAGTCTAAAAATTCTCCTGTTCCACCCCAAATTATGTCAAGAATATGGCAGTAGAGCATAGTTCTGAGCATTCTCATGTGGTGGCAATATGAGTTTCACTCAGTCATAGTGAGAGATCTTGGAAAATTCGAGTATTGAAGAGAGATCCACAGATACCATAGTAGTAGGACAAGTCTACTCCTGGAATAGCCATGCCAGAATTATAATAACAAAGTGTTAAAAACAAGTGTTGGAAAGATCAAGCAACTAAATTTCCTACCAAAACAGGGTTTAGGGATGCCTGAGTGGCTCAGTCAGTTAAGCTTCTGCCTTCGGCTCAGGTCATGATCCCAGGGTCCTGGGATCGAGCCCCACATCGGGCTCCCTGCTCAGCGGGGAGCCTGCTTCTCCCTCTGCCTGCCGCTCCCCCCGCTTGTGCTTGCTCTCTCTCTCTCTCTGTCAAATAAATAAATAAAATCTTTAAAAAAAAAAAAACTTAAAAAATAGCATTCATCAAATTAACATTAATAATGTCTAGCATCCTATCAAAACTCCTATCAAAAATTTCCAGGCATGCCAAGAAGCAGGCAAATGTAATTTAAAACTGGAATAATAATTAGTCAATAGAGACAAACCAAGAAATGTCATAATAGTGGAACTAGCATTCAAATTCATATTATATGTATGTTCAACAATTTAAAGGAAAACAAATCTAATGGGGAAAGAGATGAAAGATCTAACAAAGAACTAAATGGATAATTTAGACATGAGTAATACAATACCTAAAATTAAAAAAAAATCATTGAGTGTATCAAACAACAAATTCAATATTGCAGAAGGAAAGATTAGTGAACTAGAAGACATCACAATAGAAACTATTCAAATTGCACTGCAGAGGAAAAAGATGAAATAATAAAAAATAAAAACAAATCATGATTACCTGTAGGACAATGTTAAATAGTGTAACATACATGTGATTAAAGTTCAAGAAGGAGGGGATAGCAGACAAAACATTTAAGGAAAAATGGCTAAAATTGCCCCAAATTTTATGGAAATGATGTAACAATAGATCCAAGAAGCTCCAAAAAAAATCCCTGGCAGAAAAAAACACAAGTAAAACTATATAATGCACATCAAAACCAAATTGGTGAAAATCAGTGGTAAGAGAAAAATCATAAAATGGCAAGGGTAAATGGCACATTACCAACAGGGGAACAAAGCTAAGAATAACTCTGGCATTCCCACAAAACCTAACAAGCCAGAAGGCAGTGAAATGGCTTCATTAAATTGCTGAAAGAAAGAAAAAATGCTGACACAGAATTCTATATCCAGCTGAAATATCCTGTAAATTTAAGAGGAAAAATAGATATCGTACAGCAAAACAAAAGTTGAGAGAGTTGGTCTCCAACATACCTACACTTAAAACAATATTGAAGGAAGTTCTTCAAGCAGAAGGAAAGTGATACCAGGTGGAAATGAGAGTCCACACAAAGGAATGAAGATCACTGAAAATGATAAATATGTAGATAAATATGAGACTTTTTTCTTGTTTTAATATCTTTGAAAGATAGATGACTGATTAAGCTCAAATAAAACAATGTATTGTGGGGACTGTAAAATACAAAGATGTAAAATGTATGGCAAAAGGAGCAGAAAGAAAGAAAGCAGTACACTGGCTATGGAGTTCTTTCATCATAGGTTAGATGCATTTAGAGATAGACTATGAGAAGTTAAAGATACATACCATTAATGCTACAGAAATTAAGGAAAAGAAAAGGTAAGCCATAGAGGCAATAGATGGAACTCTGAAAAATACTCAGTGAATCCAAAGGAAGCAGAAAACTAGGGGAAAAAAAAGGAACATAAAATAGGAAAATAGAAAATACAAGCAAGGTTTAATGCAAGCATATTGATAATTATACATAGCCTAACTTTTCAATGAAAAAGCAGGTACATCAGACTGGATCCAGAGGCAGGACAGAATGATATGCTATATAAAAGAAAGTCTTTTTTTTTCCCCCCTTGAGGGATGGTTGGGGGAGGGGCAGAGGGAAAGGGAAGGAGAATCTTAAGCAGGCTACATGCCCAGCGCAGAACCGATGCGGGTCTCGATATCATAACCCTGAGATCATGACCTGAGCTGAAATCAAGAGTCGGATGCCTAACTGACTAAGCCACTGAAGCACCCCAAAAGAAAATAATTTTAAATATAAATACAGATATTTTAAACACAAAGGATGAAGAGTAGACTATATAAACTATAATCATAGGAAAGATAATGCAGCTCTATAAATGTCAGGAAAAGCAAATTTCAGAACAAGAACTATTTCTCAACATAAAAAGGGATAGTTCATAAAGATAAAGCGTCAGTTAATCAAGAGGGAATAACAATTCTATATGTGTAATGTGCTAAGCTAATAAGAAAGCTTCAAAACACATAAAGCAAAAACAAAACAAAACAAAACAAAACATGAAGCAATAACTGACAGAACCGAAAAGAGAAATCAACAATTTCACAATTAATCATTGCAGATTTAAAGACTCCATTCTCTGTACTTGAGAGAATAAGTAGACTGAAATCAGCAAGGATATAGAAGATATGAATAATACTACCAGTCATCTTGACCTAATTGAGATTTTCAATACTAAAACCAACAAAAGCAGTATACATATTCTTTTCAAGTGCACATGGAACATACATCAATATAAATAATGTCTTGAGTCATAAAAATTTTCAACACATTTATAAGGTTTGATATCCTATACAGTATGTTCCAGAATCGTAACAGAATTAAGATAGAAGACAGGACACAAAACAGATCTGGAAAATCCTAAATATTTAGAAATATTTTTTAGAAATTATTTAGAAAGGCCAGAGATGGAATTAGAAAATTTTTGAACTGAATAAAGATGAAAACATAGCAAATCAAAATTCATGAGATGCAGCTAAATCATTGCCTAGGGGGGATAAATTTTGGTGTGTGTACACAATGGAATGCTTATATTGGGGGAGAAATCAGGTCAGAGAGAACCAAAGCATTAGAAGCATAGTTTGTAAACTTTTAAAAAGGTGCGACATCTCTACTCTTAAACAAAACCTTGTGTAGAATTACAATAATTAAAACAAATAGAAAATGAAACCAGTACAGAGGACCAGGTGTTCTCATCTCTTTGCCCTTTCTCATGACATTCCCTCTGCCTGACCCTACCTGTCCCCCACTGTCATTCCAGAGTCACTTATTTGGCATTCTTGGGTTTTCAGACACAGTGAGAAATGCTCTACATTAAAACCAGTTTTTTCCACTGGTCAAACGACTCAAAGCCCAGGCCCATTCGAGAGTCATTCAGAATGTTTCACCTGAATGCGACGGGCAGGGAATTACTGCTCATTCATTTAGCTGGGAGGAAAGTCACGTTTTCCAAGATGTATCTGCAGCCTGAAAGCACTTCTTAAAATATACAAAACAAGATACATGCAGAGATGACAGTATATCAAAACTATCACCTTTTGATATCACCCCATAAAACAAAGTCAGCTGAAGAACCTGGGTCTTACAACGCATCCTAAAACTCACTTCCATATACCAGTGTGGTTTTTGTGAGATGCTCTCTTCTCATGCCGTATGAAAGAAAAGCTCTTTATCATAATAAAGCACAAGGAACATCAACTACATTTTTTTAAAAAATCCATATTTTAGGCAACACTAGAAGGTGCTCTAGTGGAGAGTATTAGAATTTTGTCCCGATTGTGACAGACTGAGATTAGGACAAAGTCAATGAACACCGTCCCTGATGAGTTACAACTCCATCTCTCCAGTTCTGAATCACATCCACTCTTAAAATCACTGGACCCACAGAATAAAACACGGCGATAAGTAGTGTCATAGGAAGTCATGTGGGGCTGGCTTTTCTTATGCTCAAGACTCGGGTCTCAAACTAAGACCAAGAAGCCTTGACTTCCTGCATTCTCAAGAGAGTTGCAAGCTGTCGGTCTCTGCACACCTGCATTAGGGCTTAATAAGAGACATGTCAATCAATCCTTTCTGCTCCCCTCACTGAAACTCCCTCCTGCCATACTCCTCTGCCATCAACATGAGCAGAAACCTCAGGGTGAGAGTGATGGGGGAGGATGGTGGCAGGAGAGAGGAGAGAAGCATCTGGGTCCTGAGTCCACTTGGGGCAGAAACCATAGGATGCTCACCACAGCTCCTGTGTCAAACCCCGAGGCTGCTTGGGGACAGAGGTCGGCAGGCTACAGCTTGTAGGCCAAATGCAGCCTATCTATTTTTGTAAATAAAGTTTAATTTGAATATAGCCATGCTCCTTGGTTTCCATATTTTCTATGGTTGCTGGCTCACTGCAATGGCAGAATTGAGTAGTTAAAACAGAAAC
Organism: Neomonachus schauinslandi; assembly: GCF_002201575.2. NCBI lineage: Eukaryota > Metazoa > Chordata > Mammalia > Carnivora > Phocidae > Neomonachus > Neomonachus schauinslandi. The sequence goes on from NC_058408.1 coordinate 84,000,901, forward strand.
TATATGGCTTACAAAGCTAAAAATGTTTACTATCTGGCCCTTTACACAAAAAGTGTGCTGACCCCTACCTACGCTGGAAAAATCATTTACAGAGGTTATGGATGCTGGCAAAAGAAGGAGACAGGCCCTCATTCTGGGCTGGATATCTCTGGTGCCATTTGTATCTGTGCCTACCTAAACACAGGAAAAAAGAAGTCCAAGAAAATGGCAGAGCGGAGAGCCACATACGGCCAAGGAAGCACATGTTGACCACTTCCCAGCATGAAGGGGATGCAAGGATTTCCATGGGCCAGGTGGAATGATGGGAGGTTGTAGGGCTTGAAGCCATCCTGGGAGTAGTCCAAGTTAAGGGGTCTGTCATTTGGCAAGGGATACTAGCAGGAGCAGCGGATGGGGCATCACTGTCCTGTAGGGGATAATTGGAAGAGGGTGAACTGATGTCAGGGCCTTGGGCATTGGGAAGGTCCCTTTCATCCAACAGGGCCGGTCAAAGAATTCACACATGGACGCCTTGAGAGCAAATTTTTGTACACCTGTTACTCAGCTGGGCCTGATGGCCAACTAGCACTAGCCAGGGAAGAAGAGAAGCCAAAGGAGGACCATGAGGACACCAATTATGCAAGAGACAATGTGCTTTGTCATACATCCCTTCTTCACCCCAACCCAGAAAAGCCAGAACCAAAAGAAGGAACAAGGAGGAGAGAAAGAGCCCGCCCCTTCCTCCTCCCACTTCCCATCCCTCCTGCAGAGGCCTGGCCTGTGCTGGGGAGGCGAGGCTGAGCAGCGAGCTGAGGATGACATGGGTTGGCTCCACCTACAGATGAGGGAAGGGGCTGAGAGGTCCCTGGGAAGAGCAAAGGGGGGAATTGACAAAGTACATTTGATGAGTATGGGGACTGGAAACTAGAAGATGGCTTGATGCTTTACCCTCTCCGTTCCACATTTACACCCAGCAATTTAGCCCGTGAACTATGCTGGTGACATTATTTTGGTTTTTGTTGAATAATGTATTATCGATTTTAATTTATTCCCCTTACTAGCTTTCTTGGCTTTCTTACTGGGTTAAAAATAATTTGCTCTTATTTATGAACTAGAAATATTCTGTCTCAGCAGTCCTAACTTAATTGTGAGTTTGTAGTACTGAGTACCTGGTACCCAGTAGCATATGGTACCAGAAGTGAAATGGCTGAGCAAAAATTCTTAGCTTCAATTTTAAAAGCTGGGATTAAAAAAAAAAAAAGAAGAAGGAAGGAAGGAAGGAAGAAAAAGAGAGCAAGAGAAAGAAAGAAAGAAGAAAGAAAGAAAGAAAGAAAGAAAGAAAGAAAGAAAGAAAGAAAGAAAGAAAGAAAGAAAAAGAGCAAGCTAAGGTTAAAGATAAGAATTCCTGCAATGCACTAAAACAATAATAGTTGGTAGCTAGGGTGTCATACCTAGTGCATCATTTGTCACCAAATGCAGTACGGAGTATTAAGTTATACCTGGCTTCCACCCAGGATTCATAGAATAAGCATATAATGCATTCGATTTCTTTCTCATTAATCGGAGTCTAGGAGAGGTAGGCAACAGGGGCTTCAGGCAGTTTTTTTGTTTGTTTCGTGTTTTTTTTTACTATTAATGAAAGTTATTTAAGCTTTTAGAAGGTGGATGGAGTTCAGAGAAATTTACTATCTTCTTAGAAAATACATATTTAAAAGCCCTAATACAGAAAATCTCTTTGAGGAAGGCTATTTTGTGTTTAGCGTCTCAAAATGGATTTTTTTAAACTATTAAGCAAGATAGAAGGTCACACTGACCCTTTGTTCCAGATCATTCATTCTATTCTGGACATGGTTTTGTAAGATTAAAGTTGTGCACTTACGAAACAGAAGGAAGGCCACAGCATTTATAAACTCGCTGGATCCTGAACACAGGAGAGCAGCCTGATCCACAGGGAGAATTAAGGCAGCAACATAAATACGTGTTACCTATAAATGAAATTACATTTCACTTTTGACATTCCCCCAAAGTTAAAAAAAAAAAAATCAAATATTTTCTTCTAACTTGAGATATTTTCCTAGAGTTACTTTCTAATGTTATAAAAGTAGCCAGCCTCAGAAGCTGGAATTGTGTAAGTGATATTCCCAGCATGTTATTATAATCACCTGCTTTGTTATCTGTAGCTCACGGTAGAATGTCAACTACGTGACCAGGGACGGTGTCTGACTTGCTGCTTGTGCATTCCTAGAGCTTTTCATAATGTCTGATATGTGGTAAGTACTCTATATTTGCTGAACAAGCAAGGGTTGATGTGAAGTATGGAGAGTGGGTACCATGTCTAGAGATAGATGGTATATTGTAAAACTCACGATTTACCCCACCCTGTTTAGGAATTGGTACAGATAAAAATATGAAGCGTAGTCATTTGACTATATATTCCTTCTAATTGTCTTTTCAATAAGAAGGGTCTCATATTTAAAACAGGATATTTGAATTATCAGCATCTAGGTTTGGTTTCATTCTGAATGACTATTCAGTGGCATGCCTCTCTGAAATAAAAGTACTCAACCTCAAGATCGCAGCACTAGAAATATGTTCAGGGAAAAATTTTAAAGGAAATTTCCTAAACATAGTGCCAGGAAAATTCAATCGGGGGAGAAACTTTTCCCCACTGGGCAGTATATTGTTATCAGAACCTGGAAAATAAGCAAAGTGCATTTGAATGTAAAAAATCACTCCTTTCAGTCATTCTAAATTTCAAAGGGTGTATAGAAAGAAATTTAGACCTCATGGATTGATTTTAGCAAGCCTAAGCAAAACCTGATTTAGAAAACCTACACTTCCTTTAGCCTGGAATGAAACCTGGTATGGCAGGAAAAGGGTAGAGCTAATAGAAAACATTAAATTGATGCTTTAATTAACCCAAGAAACAGAGAAACAAATTTGTCATCCTCTACCCTTTACATTGTGAAAAACTTTGAATACTGTCCAAAATATCAATTTGTTTCAAAAGAGCTAAATGGAAGTTTTGTTCTCCTTATTATATATTGATATAAAGAAAGTGTGTGTGGTAGACCTGTGTAAAAACAAAACAAACAAAAAAAAACAACTCCAGTTATTCTCTCCCTGTGTCCACCCCCCTATGCAATGTGAGTCTGTAGCTCCTTGCATAAGTGGTTACATCTCTTGGCCCCTTGCTTGTATCTCAGGAGACCTTGTGACTTCCTTTGACCAAGAGAATGAAGAAGATGCAACATTGTGCCAGTTCCAAGTCTAGTATCAAGAGGCTTTGCACGATTCTGTTCCTTCTCTTGGAACCTTTCCCTCTAGGGTGTGAATCAGCTTGGGCTCTCCGGCTGAATGTTGGGACATCATGTGGAAGAAAGCCAAGGCACCCCAGCTGAGTGACAGTGCACCCCAGAAGCAATTCCGGAGTGATCTCAGCCAACACAGGCAAGTCACAACCACCCACATGACTGCTGGGGTAATGAGCAATAGCGAATTGTTACGCCAAAGTCTTGTTGTTGTTTTTACACAGCAATGAAAAACTGATAGCTCACCCATTTAAACAACTTTCACCCCAGAGCTATGAAAGAAGTTCAAGCTGAAACAGCAAAGTGTGACCATTTATCACCTATGAGATGGGTAAAACTAAACAAGGGTGTTCATACACAGGATTTTTGCTTACCCTGAATTGTACAACCTTTTTGAAAGACAACTTGGAAATATGTACTAAATTTTCAGATTACTCTTTTTGGATTTTATTCTTTTTAGGCAGGGGGCAGAGGGAGAGAATCTTAAGCAGGCTCCAAGTTCAGTACAGAGCCTGACATGGGGCTCGATCTCACAACCTGGAGATCATGACCTGAGCCAAAATCAAGAGCCAGATGCTTAACCAACTGAGCCACTCAGGGACCCCTTTGGATTTTATCCTTAAAAAATCATGTAAATATGATGATGTATAACCTCATTTATAATAAGTAGATAAAGTTAGGGAATTAAATAGAATTTTTTTTTTTTTTACAAGGGAGGAGTTTCAAAAAGATATGCTGTATCAGCAAAATGAAATATATATATTGACATGGAAAGACTTGTCACATCATTTATTGTTATTATTAAATTTAAAAAGCATACAGAGAGTATAAATAGGATGATTCCTTTTTCCTTATTTAACAAAAAATCTCTACATATAGAAATTGTATAAAAAGATGTGTCAAAATATCAGTGATTATCTCTGGGAATGGGATTACATGTGATTTTCCTTTTCCATTGACACATCTGAATCACTTGACATGAAACAAAAGTATTTATAACTTCTAAATTCTGAAAAATCAATCCCAGTTTTTAAGTAGTTTTATACTCCATTACAAGTTACAGTGTCAAACTAAATTAACCTATTTGATGACAAACATAGTTGGTGACAAAAAACAAAGAAACACATTTTTAATTTTCCAAAGAAGAGCATTCTTCTGAATAAAGAAATATGTTTTAATTTTAAATGAATATAAAATTTAGAGGTTTACTTTTTTTCCCCAGAAATATCAGATGGAAAGTTTTCAGACATCATGAAGGACGTCATGGACTTAGCAATATATTAATAAATAATTTTTGCGTATTTCAAATAAAGATGATTGTCCCAGAAGAATTAAGGAGCATTCATCACGGCAAAGATTTATTTTTCCATTTTAATCAAATCAAGAGAAACTTTTTCAGTTTTTGTAAGAGGTCTGGAAATGAAGACAGAACTGGTCAAAATTAATCAAAAACAATAATGAAGTGCCTACTGTGTATAAGAATTATTTTGCTTGCAGTGGACAGAATAACCAATCCAAAAGTCTTTATTTGTATTACATTACATAAGCAAGTGAATTTACTTGCTTGTAATGTAAGAGTCCAAAAATTAACTCTTTTCAGATGTATGACCCAGGAGTCAAACGTGACCAGGACCGAGTTTCCCTGTTTCCATTTCTGAGTGTTGGCTCCATATCCAGGCAGTCTCTCTCTAGCGATTGCTTCCAAGATGGCTTCCAATATACTTCATCATTTAGACCCAGTGGGAAAAAGAGAGTGTTTCTCCCAGAACAATTTTAAAACATTTCCTGATGTGGAATCATGTGCCTAACCAATTACTGTTGCCTGGGAGAGGAAATATGCTTGTTGTTTTAAATTAGCAGTGGGGTTAAGCTCATCAAATCATATTGCACAAGAGCAGAGATTGAAGGGTTTCCCTAGAGGAAAGTAAATATTGTATCCAAAGAAAAGTGAATGGATTCTGAGTAGCAAGATTAATAGATGTTCACTACAGCCCTCTAGAAGATTATTTAGACAATGCAAAGAATCTTAAAACTCATCCCTAGCCACAAAATTTATCACATAAAGTGAAGAATAAACCACAGATACATAAAAAAAAAATAGTTTCAATGGAAGATTAATAATACTAAATGGTAAATTAGTTGTACAAATAACAAATGCATCTTAGAGGAGGAAACACTGGTGTTCTGTGTTTGGAGAATTAGCCAGACATCATCCCTTCATTTCATGGCTCTAGTAATAGCATGATGATTTAAAATATTCCTGCCCAATCTAGGGTTCTTTGGATTGTCAAGTTTTCAACCACATTATTAAATGATTAGGCTTAAGGACTTAGACCAAAGATCTGAGGCTTTGAAATAATTTTCCTGTGATTGCAACAGAGGTAATAGTTTGGTTACCATTTGAAATGCTTTTCCATTACGTTTCATGTCTTTCTTTCTTTTTTTTTCTAGAGCATATATAATGGAAAACATCTTTGTAATTATTCCCCAGTGCTAAAACTTTAATCTCCATTGTGTAATTGAATTATTCTCTGCAGCTAAGTGGCTTTTCTGGATCCTCAACAGGCTAAGAACATCTAAATGTTGATCATTCCCTGGGGCAGGGAGGCAAAGGTATGTATACGATGTCTTTCTCTTTCTCCCGCTCTCCCTTCCTCCCTTTCTCCCCTTCTCTCTCTCTCCCTCTCTTTTGATAAGAAAATTATCTCCTCAGTTTCCAATGACATTCATTGTGAACCTCTTCAGAAAACACTACTTGGTGAATATTCCAACATCTATGCATTGAATAAATATTTATTGAATACAATCGTGTGCCAGAATATAAGGAGTTGTATTTAAAGCTGGGTATATAGTGTGAACAAAATAGTCATAAGTCTCTGTCATCAAAAAGTTTACAGTCTAGTGAAGAAGACAAAAAATATATAGAAATAAATAGAAAATGAAGTAAACCAAAAAGAAAAAACTGCCAATATACAAAATTATATCTTGCTATAAACTCTAAAGGAATCAACAGGGTATAATGATAGGACACAATGAGGTGTGGGCAAGGTGTGATAGGGAAACCTACCTTGATAAGATAGTCATGGGGGCTCTCTGAGGAAGTGAAATTTAAACCAAAACCTGAAGGATCAGAAGGCACATGTGAAGAGCAGAGTAATAAGTGTTCTGTGTAGGGGATCAAGAGTTCCCTATAAAGAGAAAAGTGTAAGCAAAGATCCTGAGGTATGAATGAGTTCATCATGTTTAAGGAACAACAGGGAGGACAGTGTGCCTGGGGGTGTTGAAGGGCAAGTTGGAGGGAGGTATGAGATGACCTTGGGGAGGTTGGTAGAGATCCAATCGAACAATGCCTTGTAGGCCTGTGATAAGGAATTTGGATTTTACACAAACTCTAAGAGAACACCATTAATGAGTTTTAAGCAGTGAAGAAGTATGATCTGACTTTTACTTTTAAGAAATGGTTTTGTCTGCCCCATAGTGAGTAGACTGAAAGAGAGGCAAGAGTAAAAATGGGAAGACCAGCAAAGAAGCTACCACTTAGCTATGGCAAACTTGTCTAATTTCAAGATGTAAGTAGGAAGTAGCAACAACAGGATGAGATAAGGAGTTGGATGTGGAAGGTGACCAGAAGGGAGGTTTTCTGTCTTGAGCAACCAGAGAGGTGGTGGCGATGTCCTGCTGCTGGGAAGTCACATCAGTCGGAATCTTGACAGGAAATAAGAGGTCCCCTCAAATAGGGTAACTGAGAAACGTTTAATGGAGGAACTCTTGATGAAGATGTAACAGAGTTAAAGGAGCCCGTCAAGGGACGGTGAAGGACCCCAGCACCCGTAATGCCAGGAGCCCTTACAAGCCCTGGAACTCAGAGAGAACATAGTCATCGCTATAGCTATAGAAGAGTATTCCATGGAAACTGTGCCCTTCTTCCTATACCAACCTTGCCCAAGGCTGGCAGGAAGGGACTCAGGGAACTCTCCAATCTCCTGCCAGTGGATCTGCCAACAAACCTAAAACCCAAGCCAGACTTCACAGCTTGTCCGTGGCTGTGCTCCATAAGGATGGCAGAGTGGGGTGGGGAGAGGTAGAGTCGATATGAAAGCACAACCCAGAAAACTAATATGGGGACTATTTTAGGGAGTGGGAATCAGAGTCACGTTGTGTACCTGATAAGTGTGGGGCGCTCTCCTGAGACTGGAACTCAGAAGAGACATCTGTGCTGGAGAGTCAAACGGGGCATCAGCACCAGCTGGGTGCTTTCGGAAGAACTGTGCAGAGAGGACATAATGTGGACAGGAAGTTAAGGTGGGGTTAAAAGCAAGGGCAGGGGGAGAGCTAGGGAGTCCAGTGGGCGGATGAAGAATAAAAGAAAAGATTGGTTCTGAGAGCCTAGAAAGGGAGGGAAAAACCAGAAGAACGTAATGTCAAGGAGCCAAGAGAGGAGGAAAAGTAAGTGGGCAAACATGCTGCGTGCAACTGAGAAAGCTGTAGGATGAACACAAAAATACGTCTTATCAGAGTCAGTGAGAGTAAAATATAACCCTCAACGCCTTTGTTACTTTTCAAAATTTTATGACAAGTTTTTAGTCGGTTTTACACATTTTATGGCAGTAGTACACTACATTTTTAAAACTTTAGGAGGGCGCCTGGGTGGCTCAGTCAGTTAAGCGGCTGCCTTCGGCTCAGGTCATGATCCTGGAGTCCCGGGATCGAGTCCCGCATCGGGCTCCCTGCTCGGCAGGGAGCCTGCTTCTCCATCTCCCTCTGCCTGCTTCTCTGCCTACTTGTGCTCTCTCTCTATCTCTCTGTCAAATAAATAAATAAAATCTTAAAAAAAAAAAAAAACTTTAGGAAACCACAATCCATTTGGCATTTTTAATCACATCAAACTAGGTCCCCAACACAATCTAAGCAACAAATTCTACCACAAAGGGACAGCAGGCCCAAATAATTTTGCATGCAAGCCTTACCAGCCCTTAAAGGTCAGACCACTCCTATCTCATCTAAACCAATCCAGAGAACAGGAATGAGAGGTTGCATGATTTATTTTTCAAGGCTGTTATAATCTTGATATGAAATATAGACAGACAGTCCAAGAAAGGGCAATTTATAAATGAAGTATCAGCGAATGAAATACAGTAATATAGATAATAGAATGCATCAAGACCAAGAAAGGAAAGCAAGGGTGATTCAACTCTGGAAAATCTCCATCCTGAATTCACCATTAGATTAGAGAAGAAAACGCATGTGGTTAGCTCAATAGACGCAGAAAAGTGCTTGATAAAATTCAAAACATATTTATGATTAAATAAAATCCCATAATAACAATTTAAGTATTAAAGGGAACGTCTTTCCAAAGTGTTTATCTATCAAGCACCTCAACACTGGAACATTCCTTCTGAAGTCAGGAATAAGAGAAGGATGCCCATAATCACTGCTTCATTTAACACGGAGGAATCCAGCTCTAGGCCAAAATCTTAGGTGTGACTTTTCAGGCTCGACCATTGGCAATTACCAGGGCTTCATGTGGCAGGACTCATGGGGGAAGGCTGCCCTCCTCACAACAGACTCGGAGCACCGTCAGCAAGGAGGGGCCTGCTGTCAAGAGCTCAACTCCAGCCTCCACCCCAGTACTTTTATGCAGAGCTGCATTCCCCCCCTAATCGCCTCCATTCAGAGGCCACTGACCTTACTGGGGGGGCCCTCTGTCCAGGTCTTTCTCAGGTGCCTCTGCCAAGACCACCTTTGTGTAGGGGTGGCGACTGCAGCTACTTCTCTCCACCCTGACTCAGTACTCAGGACCATCCTAGCCTCTCCTTGTCTCCCTCCCCCTGACCTCCTGGGTCCATAAATGGCAGGAGCCTTTGTTGGGGCAAGGCTTCCATTAAGATGGAATGATCTTCTGGCTATGCTGACATATCTGAGCCTAACTTGGTGCCATCTGTGGGGAAAAATTAAACACTGGTGGAGCCAAGCCTCCTTTCCTGTTTAGATTCTCACTTATGCTGCAAGAGTGACTGGGTTGTTGCTCTAATTTTGTTCTGTTGTAACTGCCCACTCTGACATCTTTAGGTTCAGCTCAGCTCTTGACAAATATCGGACAAGAAGAGGTCCTTGCCAACACAATATACACCCTATCTTCCCCTGAGCCGCCCAAGAGGTATAAGAGCTTCAAAACTATTACTAGACCAGTGTGGTTGTCTGCATAAAAGAACCAAGAAAACCTATAGACAGGCCATTAAGAAGAAGAAGAAGAAGAAGAAGAAGAAGAAGAAGAAGAAGAAGAGGAGGAGGAGGAGGAAGAGGAAGAGGAGGAGGAGGAGTTTAGGAATGTCGCTGGAATGAACATTAATGCACAAAAATCAATAGCATTCCAACGACACACAGGCAACTAGCCAGTTTGAAAATATGTTTTTTTAAAATGTATTTCTTTTTTTTAAGATTTATTTATTTATTTATTTGAGAGAGAGAGAGAGCACAAGTTGGGGAGGGGGACAGAGGGACAGAATCTCAAGCAGACTCCCCACTGATTGTGGAGCCAGACGTGGGGCTCGATCTCATGACCCTGAGATCATGACCTGAGCCGAAATCAAGAGTCAGGCATTTAACCAACTGAGCCACCCAGGTGCCCCGAAAATATGTGTTTAAAAGGGTCCATTCACAATAGTGAATTAAACACAATGTGTAATTAATTCAATTAATTAAAACACAATGTACAAATATAAGACAAAATGTTAAAGCATTATTGAAGGACACTGGAAAGGGTTTAAAGCTATAGGACAATCTACAGTGTTTACGGATACCCAATATCATGAATATGTCAATTCTAGCAAATTAATCTATAAATTCCATGCAATATAAATATCATTTTCTGCCTATTTTGTGGAACTCCATAAGCTGATCCTAAATTTCAAAAGTAAAATGACCAAGGATAGCCTAGAAGAGCATTTTTAAAGTGTGAGCCTTTTGGGTATTGTGGGTGGTCCATGAGGTCAAAACCATTTTCATAAAAATGCTGAAACATTATTTGCTTTTTTCATTCTCATTCTCTCACTAGTGTGCTGTGGAGTTTACCAGAGGCTAGGTGTCAGGTAATAAATACCACAATAGGTCAAATGCAGAAGCAGATATGAGAATCTATCTTCTATTAAGCCAGACATTAAAGAAATTGCAAAAGTATAAAACAGTGCCATTCTTCTAATCTTTTTGTTTTGGAAACTTATTTATTTTTTATTAAAAAAAAATGTTATCCGTGTTCACATGCAATAAGGTTTACTAATGTCACTTTTAAATGGATTCATCACTAAACATTTAAAACAAACTTCTCACTTCCAATTTCTAGTAGAGTAAATATCGATGGAAAGAATCCACATAAACAAAAGTTCCTTGGAGTACTTACTAATTTCTAAGAGTGTGATGGGTTCCTGGGACCAAAAAAGTGTGAGAACTGCTGGTTTAGACAATATAAAAGAAGAAGAAGGGAGTAGACTTGCCTTTCTAGGTTTCAGTACTTATTGTGAAGCTAGAGTAGCCAAATTTAGCAGCAAAAATTAAAATGTCTAGTATTTACCAAGTTTTGCAGCAGAATATGAAGAAACGGGAATTCTCATGCTGCTGGTAGCACAGTAAGTTGTTCAAGCTCTCAGAGAGAGAGTTGGCAGTGTCGAAGATGTGTAATATCGTTGAACCTGGCAATTCCAATTCTAGGTATAAAATCCTAAGGAAATTTAAGCACATATGCACAGAGGGACAAGGAGAATATTAATTGCAGCATTGTTGCTAATAAGAAAAATCTGGAAACAACCTACATGTCCCTCCATGGGAATGGGAAGGGAATACAATAACCCCAGAGTAAAACTTGTCCCCTGGAAGGGAGGATAAAGAAATGGGGAGAGGAAACAGTGGGGCTTTCTGTTGTATCTGCATGTTTTGTTCATGAGGGAGGGAGCAGGACAGGGAGAGGACGGGAGGGTCTGTCAGAGGGCCAGGCATCACAAACAGCACAGGCTTGAATCTGGGCCATGCATACCCAGGACTTAGTTGTATTTTTTCTTCTTCTGAATGTTTAAAATATTACATGATAAAAACAAAGTGAATGGGTCTGCAGATTTGAGATCAAACATATGCATTTACACTCCTGTTCTTTAAAATGCACACAATGGAACTGGTTGCCTATAAAGGGAATGTTAAAAATTTAAATCCAGGTACGAAGTGGTCTAAAGACACACCACAGTCTAGCTCTTCCTAACACCCCGAGAGTGTTAAAGGAAGTTTTATTTGTTGTGAGTTTTGTAACCAAGCTATTTTGAGAAATGCAGTCGAAGCACAGAGATCAGAATATTTCAGTCTTCTGGTGCTTCTTAGGGGATACCATATGTTGAAAGAGCTGTCGGCCAGAAAAACATCCGCTGCAAAAGCTTCTGGGGAGTCAGCTTGCATAATGGATCTCTAGAATGAACTTGGGGAACGGAGGTGACATCCAGAATGGGCAGAGGTTATCTTCCTGGTCTGTGCTCATCTCTATTCTTAACCCAGGTGGACCTAAAGATTATCAGCCGAAAGAATGGGTTGGAGGAATCAACCAAAGAATTTTGGTCTTGGTTTATTTCTTAGGATAGCAGGGCACCAAGTAAGTGAGTTTTAGTTTCACGGATCACCATTCCCAGTGCCCCAGCCCTCAAATTTCTGGGTAGCAGAGGAGCTCGTAGCTAAGCAGCCAGGCAGACAAAGTATAGACTACCCTCCTTTTAAAACTATGAATAGATGCTGGCTTTAATTATTGTTTCTAGACAGTTCCACAATATCCATTCAGCATATACTTTATGAAAGGCACTATGGTAGGCTCCTTGCTAGGGATGAGGAAGAGAGACAAGACTGAATAAGACAGTCTCAACACTCAGCAGAAGATGCCCAGCACAGGTAAAGTTAGTTTTAGTTATCCAGCACTGCCAACTCCTTTTCCATAACGAGACACAGAAGACTCATTAGGGAAGTTCTTGGACTCTTGTCATGACATTATGAAGATCCCTCTTAGTTTTGTAAATGTAAGTAGAATATACATCCATTGGTCTTTAAAAAATTCGCCTTAAGGATCAGAACCTTCTTGTGATTTGATGGAGATTGAGAAGGTAAGTAAATTTGCCATGGGGTCGAATAGGCTCCAGGGAAGAACAGGATCAAGCCCATGATTCTTTCTCTTTAGATGTTTGAAATTATTAGGAATTCTGATGTTTTAGGATAATATCCATCCAAGTTCTCTCACAGGAAAGGATCCTAAGGACCCCAAAGTGAACGAGAAAAAGACCTTGTTTTTGTGATCCTTGCTCTATGGAACATCTAGATCATCTGGGGGGAAGGGATTTAAGACAACTCCAGATCCAGCCCCCTTGTGAATGTGAGCTTATGAGTAAAAACCAAAATAACTGTACCCACGTGAACTGTGCTGGAATCGGGACGAGGGAGGGACAAACTTCAGATGCAACACTGTCACAGCAATGGGAACCACTGAAGCTGAACACCAAGGCCAACTCGTGGGCAAGTCACACAGCCTGACATCTGTAAGCAGGAAAGGCCACTTAAGTGAGAACAAGTAAGCTTCTCAGACCTTGGACATTTGGGATAGTAGAGTTCTAAAAGTTTGATGCTGGGTTTCCTGCTAAGATGAACATGTGGAGTGGGCATGATCTATTGGAATATAGAAGAAGAATTGTCATATTTGTACCCCAAACTAGGGAAATGGGCCATACTGGTTACACATACATATCCCTAAAACATCTGCAAAACAAACCATTTTGAGGACATGGTACTGTAAGAGTCTGCAACTGGTGCTAAGGAAGTATTGTAGAAAGAGTCAATCTTAAAAAAAAATCCATAGGAATCATTGTAACTGACAAGAATAAATATAGACAGTTCATAAATGGTTATGTATTGTTTAATAATTTTATGTTATGCCCTGAAAATATTGTATGCAGAATTACATTGATTCTACCTCCAAAGAGTTGCTATGAGTAATTCTGTACAAAAGTTTTAGAAGCCAAATTTGTCACTAGTGTGAAATGTAGGCATTTTAGTTCAAACTGTAAAATTAAAATTTAAAAGATAATATTCAGATTCTTCAGAGGAAATGTGTAGCCTTCAACACAGTATTCTCAAGCATGATACATACCAACCATGTCCAAAAAGGTTGTGCCAGATATTATGTACACTAAGATAATACAGTGGAAAACCTGTAGGTAATTGGATTGCCTTTTACCAGCTTGGAGTAACAGCCAGCGCCAGCAACAGAATTTGGGGAGCTCCGTGAAAAGTCAAAATGCAGGACTCATTGTTCAAAATACAAGGAAAAAGTGACTAAAGTATAGAGCCTTTTCTTCTCTGCTAGGGTCTCTCTTGATTTGTCATGGTGGTTTTCTTGGCATTTTGTATTAATTTTCTATTGCTGCATAACTAATTGCTATAAACTTAGCAACTTAAAACAACACCTGTGTATTATCCCATGGTATTTGTGGGTTAGAACTCCAGGACTGTTGGGCGCCTGGGTGGCTCAGTTGGTTAAGCGACTGCCTTCAGCTCAGGTCATGATCCTGGAGTCCCAGGATCGAGTCCCGCATCGGGCTCCCTGCTCGGCAGGGAGTCTGCTCCTCCCTCTGACCCTCCCCCCTCTCCTGCTCTCTCTCTCTCATTCTCTCTCTCAAATAAATAAATAAAATCTTTAAAAAAAAAAAAAGAAAGAAAGAAAAAAGAGGACTCCAGGAATGTTAAGCTGGGCCCTCTGTCCAGGGTTTCATAGGCTGCAATCTCAGTGTTGGGTGGGGCTGGGGTTCCCTCTCTCAAGCTCACACTGGTGTTGGCAGAACACATTTCTCTTCAGCTATAGAATTCATGGCACTTGAGGCCATGCAGGAGACAGAGCTTCTCACTTCTAAATTCTCTTGAAAGGGTTCACCTGATTAGGTATGGCTCACCTAGGATAATCTCCCTTTTTATTAACTTAAAGTTGACTCATTAGGGGCTTTAATTACATTTGCCAAACCCTTTCACCTCCACCATATTCTATTAGAAGCAGATTACAGGTCCTGCCTACACACAACAGGAGGGATTATACAAGGGCATAGGTCACTGGGCACCATTTTAAAATTCTGCCTATCACACCATGAAGTGTTTTTCTAAGTAAAGGAAAATTAAAATTTAAATGATTCACATAAATCTTACTGTTCATCTTTATATTGTGCAATGCCAGTTTTAAATACTACTAGAAGAAAATTTACTTATATGTGGAATCATCAAAATTACACAATTGTTATTTTGTAATGTTTATATGTACATGGACAGTGGAAACGCTGCCCAAAACCAAACTAACTCAACTGTTTTATTCACTTCTTTGATACCTGCACATTCTACCAACACCCTCTGCCGTTGGCCTACTGATGAATAAGGAATAACTGAGAAGATAAGGAACTCGGGGTTGCTCTGTCTTTTTCTTTCTATGTTCTCATTTTCAATACAATTGGTTGGCTAGCACAGGGAAATAACACAAGAAAGAAATGATATGAGGGGTTTCTTGGTCATTCATATTTCTTAGAACACCACCACCTTCTTTCTGTGTTTGAAGCAAGTTCTTGTTTGAACAGAAGAACAGGCCTCTCAAGGCTATCAGTACCTCCACCTACTCAGTGTAGATGTAACACCTGGACCTGGCACTGTTTTGAGTTTCACTGAACTCTCACGCACTGTGAGTCCATTGGAATTCTGTGTTCATGGGAATCATGAACACTGTATGAAGTAGGACAGCAGAGAATCATGAATTTCATAGTGCATATCTGTTCTACTCTAGCACATGTTCCACTGTTCCATCAGGCTTGAATTCTTATGTTTACAAAACACAAATTCAAAGATAAGATGATTTAGAACTTCAAGACAGTGATAACAGAACATTAAAGCAAGTGCAGGGCCCTTCTGAATGTGGGGCCTTGAGTACAAGGAAATTGTGTTATAGAAGTTGCTTAAGGTTCTACAGGTTCATAGGACAGTTCTTCTGACCTATACTACTTCCAACGAGCCGTACCTGGTACTGCCATCACAGCCGTCAAGGATCTCCCTTCTCTTCTATAACTTAATTGGGCTCCACCTCTCGTCTGAGGGCCCAACAGTAGGGCATAGGATGGAAGATGGGGCTTCAATGGCAAAGTTCATGAAGGACAGGGAAGTATAGTATTGAAATGACACGCAGGTTAGAAGTTAAATTCAGGAGGCCAGTGGGTTCATGCTCTCCTGTAATTAGAAAGACTCATGTGCCAGCCGTCCAGTTTCTGGTAAGAGCAGAGGTACCCACGAGTCAGGATGACTGATATTACTGTGTCTCACCCTCAGATATCCTTTTCTTGAATGTATCTCCTACTTGGACCTGACCTGTACTAATACTACAAGGGAGTGAACATTCTTAAGAAAGTCATATTGGATGACGTCACTACTGCTGCATTTTCACCATGATGGTTGATATCTGTGTCCTTTGTATGTCCAAAAAGTAGACTGTTTGACAACAACAGTTTGTGGTTTACAACAACAACAAAAATATGTATACTGTTGGTACAACCACTTTGTTAAACTGTTTGGAAGACTCTACTAATAAAGTTCATTATGGGAATACCTTAACGCCCAGCAATTCCATTGTTACCAACAGAAATGTGTAAATATAGTTAAAAATAAACACCTATGATAACAGCATGATTCCTAATACCAAAATACTAGAAATAACCCAAATATGCATTAACAGTAGCATATATAAATAAGTTGTATTAGCACAATGAAAAACCAGAAAACAATGAGATATGATAAACTACAACTCTATACCATGATATGGGTGAATCACAAACATAAGGTTGAGCAAAAGAAACCAGACACAGGGACACCTGGGTGGCTCAGTCAGTTACATGTCTGCCTTTGGCTCAGGTCATGATCCCAGGGTCCTGGGATCGAGTCCTGCATTGAGCTCCCTGCTCAGCGGGGAGCCTGCTTCTCCCTCCCCCTCTGCCTGCCGCTCCCCCTGCTTGTGCTCTCTCTCTGTCAAATAAATAAATAAAATCTTAAAAAAAAAAAAAAAGAAAAGAAGCCAGACACAGAAATGTGCACATGGTATGGCCCTATGGAACTAATCTAGGTGTTGGATTGTAGGATAGCATTTCCCTTTGTGATGGTTGGGTAAGGGGAGATAACAGCTGGAAGGGAGCCTGAGGAGGTTGACAGGGCTGTGGTGGTGTTTTATTTCTTGACCTGGATGCTGTTACACAAAAATGGTACTTAGAGAAATTCACAGAACCACACTCTTATATTTGTGCATTTACATGTATGAATACTATACTTCAGTATAATTTTGCATAAGACACATATACTACACAAAATTGTAAAGGGAGAGCGGGGGAGGAAGGAGAAGGAGAGGAAAAGGGGGAGCGGAAAGGAGGAAGAGTGAGAAAGAGACTAGAAACAAGCTAAAAATTTAAGAGATAACTGTATCAGTAGTAACAAGTAGTTACTAAAAAAATTAAAGTTTATATCAGCTTTCTGGCAGCTAATGTAAAATTTTGGGTGATATAAAATGTTAAGAAGACTTCCCCTAGTATTAAGACTCATTCTGAAGCTGTATGTTCAAGAACATGGAAAAGTAAGCAATTGAAATGTAGAGTGCTTCAGAACATGGATGAGACAATTTTGGCTTGAGGAAAAATGTAAAGGTTGGTGTTACCAATAAGCTGACGAGTCTGGAAAAAGTCAGCATATGATCAGATTTTGAGAAATAATGATAGCTAATATATCTTAAGTATCATGGATTATGCTAATCATTAAGTACAATATTTCCTCATTTAATCCTTATAATCTTATAAGTATTATTGATTTCTTCATTGTACAGATGTGAAAATTGAGTCCTGGAGGGACCTACCTAAGGTTATAGAAGGTGAGCAGAAGAGCCAGGACTCTAACAGGTGTGCCTGCCCCTTGTCCTAAACATAAATGCCTTTCCGGTGACACAGAGGATGAATTCCCACATCTTTAAATTAACTAATTCTTTGGTTAGTGTTTTCAATATAAATGTTATAGAATATCATCCAGACACACAATTTGGGTTTACTATGTTCCCAATTTGACACATGAAGTGGCATTTTCTAATGGAACAACCTTGTAGCAGTGGGTGAGAGACTAGCAAACTCTATTTTTTGGGCTCATGTTCCTTATCTATAATATGAAGGAGCTGAATTAAATGATCTGTAAAATCTCTTGTTACAAATTCCTGTGAATTCAAGTTTTCTTTTCTGGCAATAACTGGCTAACACTTTCAACTGCTTTTTAATAGCACACCTGGATTCCTTGAGAGTATAATCATATTCTCAACATACAGATGAGTACCTCCTTGTTGATGCAGAAAAGCATAAAACTGGTTTAGTAAAAACAACTTAATTAGAAGATAAAAACAGAAGACACCAAAATAATAGGGAGGGCTGAAATACAGCACAGTTTTATAAAGTTCAAAATTAAACTTTTATCTATTTATAGGTTATTGCTATCCACTATGACTCTGGAAATGATATAACTAAGGAGTATTAACTTCCTAATATTTATACCAAGAACCTTTCAGTTTTTCTATGGAAATGAGAAAGGCTATGGATATGGAAAACCACCTCAGCTTCCTGTCTATATTAATGCTTAACTCATAGGATTCTTCTGAAGATGATGTGAGATACTGGAAGTCCTTCATCAGCTGTAAAGTGCTATTCAAAGTCAGGAAGTATTAGCGTTAAATTAATGACAATGGAGACCGCATAACCAAAATACTTAAAAAAAAAAACTATTTTCCAGTGAAAAGCTAGACCATAATTTTAGTAAAATCCTACCTCTAACACTGGTTCTTAAGAGATTGACAGCATGAGCTCATGCTGTGATCAGTGAAATAGGAAGAGAGCGCCATGAAATCATATATTCAGAAAAGGAGCATTAGAACGGAAGGAAGTTCCATCTGAAAATAGAAGTTCTGTCCTCTTAAATACTTGGCTTCCTGCTATTACAGAGGATATCAGGGATAGGGAACATTTTGCTAACAAGAAGCCAAGTTCATATTTTGGACTTTTCTTTTCAGAAGATTAGAAACATCTTTTCCCTCAGGTTAACAAATGTGGTCCCAAAGTACTTGGAAATATTCTTAAGAATTTTGGATATGTAAGCAATCATTTTTAGCCAAAATCTTCTGACAATAGGTTCCTCCATAGCTAAAGCAATCCATTATTATTTATGTCATTCTGATTCCAGAATTCAGTCCCAATTCACTCTACAGGATTGACACCTAAATCACAAGTAATGAAATACAGTACTCCAGGCAGTTGTTGGGTGTAAGCTCTGAAATTGAACAGTTTCCCTTAATAAATCAAAAAGAGAAACTCTCTAAGGTTTTCAGGAGAGAATAGATAGCTAAGGGAGAAATCCTTGGGTAGAAAGGAAGGGTTGTCTAAGGGCTCCCATATCTTCTGTCTTTCAATAGGTAGACCCTGGGAGTATACTGCTCATCCATTAGGATTTCAGCTCAATTATGAGCACAACCCAATCCATTTCCTATTGCTCTTACAGCTCAACTAAAAGATCCTTCAAAAAGAACTATATTAAAACCAAGAAGAAACCAAAAAAATAAAAGAACAAAACTGAAGAAACCAAAAAAATAAAAGAACAAACCTGATAATATTCTAAGTGGTCAAATTTACAAGTGTGGGTTTCTGATCTTACAGTCACCAACATCTATTGACTCATAGACCTGTTCCACTCCTCATTCTTTCTTTACAATATATAACCTCAGCTGTTAACTTCTCCTACTATTACTCAGAAACTTGTCTGATCTCCTATCCTGGTCTGTTCCTGAACAAACACAAATATTCTTTATTAAAACCTAAACCTTTTGATTCCTGTTGCCAAGGGTTCTCCTATTCAGTTACAGTATCTGATCCTAAAGCTGTCTCATCTCTTCCCAACTCATTCTCAAAGTTTCCGGTTCTTTTATTATGACAAATTATTCACAGCTCCTTCCCTACTCACTGCATCCTTACTTCCAAGGCATATAAAAGTGGAAAATATTTTTGTGCATCTACTATGGAAAGACTTAAAATATCCAGAAAGAAAATTAAAAAAAAATTTTTTTTAAAGACGTTTCTAAAGCAACCTCCTGTAGTCCGGGTCACCTAGATTTGCTTTCTTACTGTTTTCAAAAAATCTGTCTTTACTTATGCCCTGGCTCAGAGTTCCCTTTCTTAATGAATGGGAAGGAAGTTTTGCATACCCTTCTCCCACCATCCCCTTCTCTCACCACCCCCTAATACTCTGCACAAAGCTAGATGTCCCACTGCTTAATATTCCGAGAAGGGCTCCTTCTGCTTAGTTTTGTGGCTCTCCTGTCTTAAACAGTCTTCTTCCCTGGCCAGAAGTCTTTGTCCTGCTTTATCTCCATTACCCTCTTGGCCTTGTTATGCAATGGAAAATTTGTTTAAACCTTTTGGAAGGAAGAGTTGATTTCCTGAGATTTTAATGAAAAATATATGGCCCCCTAGGGCAGAAATACAGACAGCATGGTATATTCTCTGTAATTCTAAATTTAACCCCCAACACTCATATGCACAATCACTGCCATATTTGCTAGATAAATTTGATTCAATCCTCAAACCAATCCTATAATGAAGAAATAATCTCCAAGAATTCATATAACATGACCAAGGATGCAAATTACCACTCATCCATCTCCAAAGGCCAGGATTACATCATTTTAATTTGCCACAAGGGTCAGTGGACTCCCCAGTAAAACTGAAAAAGACATTTTAAAAGTATTTTGGTTTCAAAAGCAAAAATACTCATTTTTCTCTTTGGTCCCAACTTCTCTAGTACATAAACCTTTAGCTGGGCTCCAGCTTCTCACATCATCCTCAGTTCTGTTCCATCCCCAAATTGCCCACAACTTGCTTCTATTCCCAAGCCCTACTGACTGATCTTGAAGTGTATTTGAGGCTCTTTAGAAAATAAACACGATCTTCTCATTTCTCCAGCAGCTCCCTCACTGGACAATGCTGAAGAGTAGATTTCCAATCCATCTTTCATCAACTTAAACTCACCTGCTCTGTATCTTCCAGAAGTTCCTCAAATGGTCTTGTCCACCACCAGTATTTTCCATGTTCGCCAGGGCTACTATGGGTTCATTCTTATTTTTACAACTGTGATTTCATTGGGATTTTGGAAGCAAAGGACCATAACCTTCACTTAAGATACAATTTTGCAGCAAAGACTCTTACCTGAATTTTCTGTTCTTTCTAGAATTAATACGATTATTAGTATAACAGAGAAGTATTTGAAAAATAAGGAAATAATTATATTGCTATGGCTTGGCACTCCAACCTAATGTTCATCCCGAAATCTGTTATTTCCTAGCATGACCGGAAAATTTCTGAAGAAAAATAGTAAAAATGCCTTGGTCCTTGACCAAGTAGGTTTTCCTTGCATTGTTTTAGGTTAAAAATGAGAAGGATCCAGCAAGTACTGGCTTATAAATTGTCATTCTGTACAACTCCTGATATCTTAATCCAAATTAAAACATAAGTAGCCTAAAGGATGGCTATATCTCTAGGCCCAAGTATGTCTACGATTAGACAAATGTAAATATTGTTTATCTTATATGTTGCTTCCTTTTTTATGAAATTCCTTTGCTTTGCCAACCACGGTGTGGTAATTAGAAGTTTGTTTAATTTATGATGTTTAACTCTATGTTTACAGCAAATAAAAGTTTGGTTCCCAAATATAATTCCATAACAAATGCACTGCTTTTACAGGCGGAAAAATAAAAATTAACTGAGAAAGGGCGCCTGGGTGGCTCAGTTGGTTAAGCGACTGCCTTCGGCTCAGGTCATGATCCTGGAGTCCCGGGATCGAGTCCCACATCGGGCTCCCTGCTCGGCGGGGAGTCTGCTTCTCCCTCTGACCCTCCTCCCTCTCATGCTCTCTGTCTCTCATTCTCTCTGTCTCAAATAAATAAATAAAATCTTAAAAAAAAAAAAATTAACTGAGATGTGAAGGAGTGGCTCTCAACAGAAAGCCAGAAGCACAAGGCAGAAAGTTCAGCATCCTTGTTCTTTGTATCTGAAGATATCAACGGCATGCATATGACTGACGTTAAAACCAACATATTGTAAACATCTGCACAGCCCTCTTTGAATCTGCTTATGGTAATAGTTCAAAGGACTTGTCATCCTAAGCTGCTAGTATTAATACTACGCAGAGGTAGGTCCTAACATTTCTACTGCTCACTGCTTCTTAGATCCTCTCCCATTCAGCTTTGCCCACAGCAGTTCAAATACCTACACTAATCAGAAAAGCTGGATTGCAGTAGCTTAGTTTACAAACAATTAAATGACAGGTCTCCCTGATTTAAGAGGCTGAAATACTATTTCATGTTTCAATGATTTTAAGCAATTCAGGGGATAAAGAATGTTTCAGGAGTAGTATCTATTACGATATTCTTAACTAAGCTTTTAGATTGTAGAACTAAAACATGGAAGTAGAATTTGAAGATAGGTTGCAAATAGGAAGTACTAAATGCACGAAAAGAAGTATTTTGCACTAGAATTAAACTATAAAAACTCATACCACAATTCTAGAAATAAATATTGATGGACTAACTCAAAGAGAATCTTATTCAGCTACTCAGTTTTCTAATTTAAAGTACATTAATGCTTTAGTCTTTGTTGTACCTCAGACATACTGAATTAATCATTTTTCTCATCTATTCCCATCATAGGCAATGACTTACTCCAAATAAAAGTGGATTTTTAAGTAGTTATTTCTTTAATGATTTTGACATTATTGCTTATATTTTTGTCTCTTCCATAGTAATGAAAAATTGCTAACAATTTACATACCAAGTTGATATCTAGCTACAGTACCTAGCATTGAAATACTTTGATTTTCTAGAATGATATAGTAGATGCTTTATATTAACTGAAAAATTAAGATCATAGCCATTAGCCATTAAAAAGCATTTCATATTTCAAAACTTTTACTGGTATAATTTCCATGCCTCCCAGAAATTATTTTAGTAATTTATAATATTCAAAATGTTATGACTATATATCGGTGCTCATTTGTAAAATACTCTGTTGTTTCTATTGCTTAGGTCTTTATTATTATGCTTGGCATCTAAAGCTCCCTACAATCTGGGACTTTTCTTACTCAACAAATTTCCTTTCTACCACTCTGTAGCATGAATCTACCATTCGAATCACGATATTTTCACAGTCCCATGAATACATTACGCTCATTCCCATATTTCTTTTATTCGTATTGTTTCTCAAAATATAACATCCTCATCTCTTACCACCTTTCTACATTTTATCTGTTATTATCATTCAAAAGATAATACTTACATAGTTATTTAATTACTTATAAAGCAAGGAAAATTAGGGCCTCACTTCATACATCCAAAAATATCAGATATATTAAAAAGCGTAAAAATTAAAATAAAACACATAAAAAAACTACATGTAAACATTTGAACACAGAATAAGGTCTAAGTACAAAACCAATGGGAAGAAATTATAAAGAAATGATCACTAGACTTCCTAAAAACAAACTTTCATACTTTAAAAATAACTATGGAACAACCTGAAATGACAACAATAAATTGAATTTCTATATAAGAAACTGGAAGACACCTTTCTTAGCTTCCTTCCCTAAATATTTGTTGAACACCTGCAGGCTGTTTATACACAGCAAAACAAAAATATTGTAGTCAAATAACCATGTTTCCAATAAGGATTTTCTGCTGCTTATTCTCAGGATTTTTGCTTGTTTACTTAATTCTATTCCCTCCCATCAGGTTATTTTAAATGCATGGCCTTCATTAATTTGTTCAACACATGCTATCATCACACCCCAACCACATACTAGACGGTGCTAGATACTAAGAACATAACTACACTGGTGGGCAAAACCGATATGGTCCCTTCCATCACAAAACTGAAGCCTAACAGAAGATACACATTAATCAAGTAATCACACAAACTGCATTAAAAAAAAAAAAAAGTACAGAGCACAATGACAACATATAAAAAAGGACTTCATCTGTTGGGGATATGGGATGTGTATGTATCTAAGATTTCCCTAAAGAATTCATGTCTATATAAAACAGTAAGCTCTACATACAGGGGCTGTATCTTAAATATTTTTGTACCTTTCTGCATCTCACAGAGTAAGTTCTTCTATAGTTGTTAAATGACTTATTTCCATTAAAATCTGAGGTTATCCTTATTAACTAGCCTTCTTTTTGTAATGGTGTGCCTGAAGCCAGCTTTAGGATGACTGATACTTTCAGATAGATACTTTGAGATAGTTTAGAAAGATACTTTTATTCTTATAAGATTAAACAACTTAAATCTTACCTAGATTATAAGGTGATTTCATGATTAATATTGTTCAATTTAATAAATACTATCTAGACATCAAAATAACATATTTCTTAAAAAGAATTACTCATGTAATTTATATACTAAAATATTATATACTAAAATATTAAAAATTGTTTCACTAACAGTACACATAGGTTATACAAAAATGAAATTTTTTTTAAAAGCACGTATTTTCACACCGTATATCCTGGAAGTTTATTTATCACTAATTCGCAAATATCTTTGCATTGTTTGGAAATACTTAGTGAAGCAACTTCATCATCTTCGTCAAAGCGATCTGGTGTACTGCTCTCCAGGACATTAAGTTCTAGTTCTGACAAATTAGATGGCAGATAAGAACTCACTTGAGATGTCTGAGGTGACTGGCTTTTTTCTGAAGACTTGCAACCAGTTCTTGTTTTAAGTTTAATAGAGATGTCTTGACCCCTCTTTATAACTTTAGAATTATACATACTGTTTCGATCTCTCTGGTTTTCTTTTTCCTCAATCCAGTGTGATGAAGATAAATCACTGCTAGAGATACTAGACGTTTCCTCCAAACTTTTATCTTGAATCTTTGAAATATGAGGTCTTTTATATGAGTGTACTGGTGATCCAGCTGAAAAAGGTGGGCTAAGAATAGAACTCTTTTCATTGCTGTTTTTTCTTATGGACAGTATTGTTTCACTAGACTTACTTGTGTATTGGTTATGTTTTGGATTTTCTGCCCCTGGACTGCTATCATGAGCTTGTAAAATTCTGCTAGTGTCCTCAGTGGTATAGAAATCTTCAGAAGAGCAAGGGCTGGTGAAGTCATCAGAATACTTTAATTCTGAGATGCTTTCAGAGCAACTATTTTTACTTGGTTTATTTTCACTGATATCATCAATAAGAGTGTCATCATCGGTGGTTTTGACCTGTTTATCCTCTATTTCTTTATCTACTACAATTCTGTTAACAACTGCAACCTGTTGGAAAACACATGAACTTTGGACTTTCATTTCCATTTTTCCTTCCAAAATACTTGCATGAGTAAAACCTTCAGGGACAATGGAATTTGCAGGACTCACAATTTCTTCCAATAAACCATTATTGGCTCTATGTTCACCACAATCTACAGCTTTTTCAGTTGCACATTTCAGTTTAGTTTCTTTAGTTGTGCTATGGTCATCAAAAACTCCACTGATTTGCTTTGAGGTATCACTGTTTTCAGCAAAAGATGCATCTAATCCCAAACACTTATCTTTCGGCAGTTGGTGTGGCTTCTGATGTTGTTCTGCAAAGCTTAATACTTTAACTTTGGATGGTGGAGTTCTGAGTTTTGCACCTAACATTTGTGCTTGCATTTTTCTATACTGCTCTCTTTTTTCATGTACTACCAACATATCAGGATTTGTCTGCTTTAAACGCAGTTTAAGTGTATTTGTTAAACCGTAAAGCAACTTCCCCCTTGGAACTCTTTGGGGGGGGGTTACCACTGTTCTTTTCAAAATATTTACCTTTTTTGAGATTTTCAGCTTGGTTCTTTTTATACTGAAGATTTGCTGACTTTTCATTTCCCCCCATAGAAAGCCGATCCTTAGATTCAGATTTACATGTGCATTCTGGTGACTTCTTATCCTCAGTTCTATATAACCAGGCTAAGTGAGGATGTATTTGAGTAGGGCTTGCCACAGGTTGGTTGTATAACACGGACAACTCAACCAACAAAGCATTTAACAAAGGCAGCTGCCTTACTGTATTAATTCTATTTTGTTCAGTTTGAGCATGATCTGTAGTTTGATCACTTGCTCCTATATCCTGAACATGCGGAGCATTTATGAGCACTGGAGGATTCTCATGTAACCCAGAATTAGTAGGTTTCAGAGAATCAGTATGTGTTGGGGCAGTTGTATGATTTTCCTCTAGAAAAATAGCATCCAATTCCTCAGGTACATTTATTTGAGGCTTAATGGTGATTGTACCCTGTACAGGAGACATCTTTTCTTGGGTCAAATGAGTGTAATACAGAGGAGGGGGGCAAAAAGTGTTGGTTTCAATGTCTAACTCTGTGACTTCCTGATCTGGGGGGCTAACGCTCCTCACACCACTAGAATTTGAACAAACAAACTTGGTTTTGCCATGCTTCACAGAAACCGTGTTACCAGAGTTGTTCTTACTGTGGGAAGCTCTTTCCTCCAAATCCTTCTGTACCTTTGGGATTTTTAAACCCACGAGAAACCTATCAGCATCTCTCGCTCTTGGCTCTGAGTTTGGTTGCTGTTTTTCCTGCAGGGTTTGGGAACTGACCTCTACACGCTCCACCCCACCTCCTGTGGAAGTAACTGGCCTCTCAAGATGGCCCAACAAGCTGCTTCCCAAATCAGTCAAGCGGTAGCCCAGAGCAATGTACCCAATCAGATCCCCAGCTTGGTTATGCAGAGGGAAATTTCCTCGATGACCCTGGGAGCAGCCGGAGGCGGCCTGTCCCAGGACCTTGTGGGCGGCGGCGGCCAGCGAGATGCTACAGGCACCCAGGAGCTGTGGGGCGGGAGTCGGACGCCCAGGGGGCAGCTGCAGTAGCAGGGTGTGAAGCGGGGTCCGAAGGAGCAGGCGGTGCAGGGTGGCGGGGTGCAGGCGGAAGAGACAGGACTTGCCGCGACCGAAGCTGACCAGGCCGGGTCGGGGCTCTGGGGCTGGGGCGCCGGGGCCTTCAGGAGGGTAAACCAGCAGCGTGGGGAAGTCCAGCAGACGGAAGGCCACGGCGGGGCACAAGTCGCGCGATGGCCGTGGCGGCGATGCCTCCTCCTCTTCGGCCTCCTCTTGCTCCTCCTCCACCGCGACCACGGGCGGCGGCGGCAGCAGCCCGGCTTCAAGACGCACCCAGTCTACGAGCAGCTCCAGCGAGAAGAGCCGCTCGGACAAGGGGGCCGCCATTGCTGTTGCCCCTGGAGACGCTACCGCTGTCTCGGGGAAGGGGAAGACGAAGCTTGGTTCTCGCGAGAGCCAGGGAGACCACAGCGCCTGTGCCTGCTCTCTCGTGAGACTTAAGCCCCCCGGTGCCCCCCGCCGCCCCCCCCCCCCCCCCCCCCCCCCCCC
>NC_058408.1:84028118-84183971 GCF_002201575.2 Neomonachus schauinslandi
GTCTAGGCCGCCGCTCCTCTGGGAATTCTCGCTGTTCGATGTGTTTTGATTTCCAGGCTTATGTTAACACAATTACTTGTAATACCGAGGCATGATAATATGATGCAAGAAATAAGACTTGTTGTTGTTGTTGTTGTTGTTGTTTTGGCCACGTTTTTACCCATGTAGATCTCATGCAATTTTGAGGTCAGGTCAGTTCTGTCTCAGGAAAATTGAAAGTAAATCAGGACTCCCTTTCCAGACCCCAGGGCAAAAGAAAGCCAGTTAACTCTCCAGGGTGGGCTTCTCTGGCTGCTGGTCCACCCAAAAGATGATGACACTGCTCTGAAGCGGCGTGGGAGCCAATATCTGAGTAAATTATGGTAGCGCTGAGACGCACAGCGGGTGTGGTCAATCGCCGTGTGTGAGATTAATGTTAATGATTCCATTTAACAAAACAAATATATATACGTAAACCCACAGTTGGGGGAGGAGAAAAGATCTTACGGGCACTATCCCAGATGTTCGAGGAGACATACTACCCTCAGTAGTATCTAGCCAGCTAGATTGAAACCAAGGCTGATAATATGGAGAGCTTTGAACGACGGAGTAAGGACTTTGGACTGTATTCTGCATAAGTTGTTTTGAATGAATAAGTGTGATCATATCCGTGTTTAGAAATGTAGTTATACAAATACAAAGGATGGGTTCTACTAATAACAAACTGAATTCAGAGCAATCTATTGGGAGGCTGTCCCAGTGGTTCAGGTGAAGGAAAATGGTGGCCTGAACTTGGTCAGCGTCAGTGAGAGGAGAAAGAGGTGACAGAAGAGGCATTTGGGATAGCAGAATTTAGAATTTGGTGACTAGGGGCCAGAAGTTATGGGTAAGATTTTTTTTTTTTTTTTTTGCTTCTGAAGGAGAAAAAAAATGAGGCATAGATTTTATTTTATTTTTTTAAGTTACTTTGGGTTTTTAGGATTATAGAGTTTGAGGTTCCTGCCAGACATGATGTGAATATGTTAATTTTAGACAGCTTTATAATTTATAGTTAAATTACATTACATCAAAGCTCAGAAGAACATTGTGAAGCTCAAGGGAAATTCAGAATTGGAGGGATTGATGCTTTAGTGTGAAGACTGAGGGAGGTTTCATTGCAGTATATAAATAGAATATACTACTCTTGGCCTTAAGAATCTTACTAGCTACTTGCAGAGGAAATGTTTATCAAGTGACATGCTTAATGGATGGATGACATAGAGCAATAAAAACAACATATTCACAAGTGGAAAGCAATGAGGTAGAGTCCATATGTGCATCCAGTAAGTCTTTTGGGTAGGGTTAATAATGTGGAATATTAGCACTTGTGTGTCTCCTGCATACAGACAGGGAAACCCATGTCCTTCTTCTATAAGGACATTGCTTCTGTAATCTGTAAAGTTTCTACAGAGATAATATATTCCTTGCCCAGATATTCTATATGATTGGTATTGCAATATGTGAATAATATTTTCTAATTGTAAATAGTGCTAGATTTAACAAATAAAACTTGAAAATGAAAAATAAAAGTTTCAATGTCCATAGACCATACATGGAGAAATAGCACAGTGCCGTGGCTAAGAGCCCAAATTCTGTAGGCAAAAAACCTGGCTCAAATCCTGGCTCTGTGACCATATATTAGTTTCTCAACAAATTGTGAATCATTTTCCTCATCCAAAAAAATGAGGTATTTATAGTATCTACCTTATAAAAATATAATATTAAAATTATGTAATATTAGTATTACAGTAATATAGTATACTATGTGTACTATATTCTATTTGACATAGTATACTATATTTATATAGCCTGGCAACTTGCTAAAATAAGTACCATTTTACTTATTTGCCATATAGCAGACTTTTTAGTTGAGTTTTTGAAAGCACTAAGCTATGAGTTAGAATAAATAATTTATCTGACATGGGCTTATTGTTTTCCATCTGTAAGAGTTTATATGCTCTGTACTTTACCTTTATGTGGTAGCCAACTGTTTTTGTTGCAGGAAAAGGCAGGATGAGGCAAGAAACTATGGATTAATGCAGATTAATACTTTAAGATATAAATCTGCTATGCAATGTTAAGGAGTTTGAAGTTTATTGTGGGGGTGGCCCGAATTAGGATGTTGGCAATGGTGTGGAGAGAAATAAACACACTCAAGAAATAGTTAGGAGAGATATTTAATGGGACTGGTTGATTGATTGTGAGGTCTGAGGGAACAGAAGGTGAAGCACAGCTTTCTACTTTAGGCAGTTAGGTTGATGGGTCAGATACAGAGGAGCAGGCTTTATTGTAATTGCTGTTGAACAAGGAAGTGAGAGAGGCCAGAAGAGAAAACTATGAGTTTCAGGGTCTGATATGTTGAATGTGACGTACTTGTTGTACATCCAGGTAGAAGGTGGAAGTTAAATATATGAATCTGAAACCTTGAGAGATCGAGGCTGGAAATACAGGTTTACAGACATCAAGATGGAGGTGGTAACCTAATTTCTTCATAGAAGGCATAAATAAATATGGCACTGAGACTTTTTTTTTCTTTTTTATGTGAGTTATCTCGGGACTGTGCATACTGTAGGAATTTTGGCTTGATATCTAAGGAATTAGGATCAGATATGATGCTGACATCCTTT
Organism: Neomonachus schauinslandi; assembly: GCF_002201575.2. Taxonomy (NCBI): domain Eukaryota; kingdom Metazoa; phylum Chordata; class Mammalia; order Carnivora; family Phocidae; genus Neomonachus; species Neomonachus schauinslandi. The sequence goes on from NC_058408.1 coordinate 84,030,764, forward strand.
TCTGGGGCAATAACTTTAGGGTGAAAAGAAAGTCAGGACCATTAAATAAGGTAAGGCATGATGAAACTAATAATTTTGAGAGGAAACAGCAACTGGGTTAGTGAAACTGATTGAGCTGTGGGGCTGGCTCTTTAAAGGCAGACAGTACATCATATCATAAGGGCTGTGGACCCAAAAGGATGGATCCAGCAGGTGGGATGGCTTAACAGGAGTTGTAACAAAATGACAGTAGTGCAATTAAGTAAGAGCGCAGCATCATATTCTGGGTGGCTGGTCTACTTTGGAGCAGAAATGCAAATATATGGGAAAACACCAGCTCCTGCAGGAGCATGGGGGCCGGCAAAAAACCACTTAGATGTCATGGCTCCAACCTAGTTTACTCAGCTTCAGAAAATGGAAGGTAGCTAAGGTGCTACTGAGGGAAGTGAGGTGGACATTGAGTTTTATGGACCAAACAAGTCCCAGTTAGGAGGAGTCTGTAACTCAGGGACCATGAAAATGCTCAAGACTTACTCTAGAAGCACCAAATACTAATTCCAAGCTCCATTAGTAAAGGCATTTGGCTGCCTGTAGGCATTCGGCTGCCTGTAGACTTCCTGGCTTAGTCCAGATTAGCTCTAGGATCAGATGTAACCACCTGTAATTGACGTGGACTGAGAGGGCTGAAGATGCCTGTCAGGAGGAAGATCTCAAGCTGAGTAAAGAGAGGGCCTGCATGGAGCTAACTAGGGGGGAAATGAAATCCAATATCCTTTATTTAAGTATAACTTTACACAGTGCTTCCTTTCCCGCATTTCAGAGAATGCAATCTACAAAAAGCTTATAGCTAACATCAGGTTTATGATGAAAAAATAGAAGATTTTCCACTAAGATCAGGAACAAGGCAAGGGTGTCCCCTTTTACCACTGCTTTTCAACACTGAGCTGGAAGCCTTTGCAATAAGACAATAAGAAAAGGAAAGGAAAGGAAAGGAAATAAAAGGTATATTGATTGGCAAGGAAGAAATAAAATTGTCTTTGTTTGCAGATGACACGATCATCTATGCAGAAAATCCAAAAGAACTGACCAACTCTTGGAACTAAGAAGTGATAATAGCAACATTGCAGGTTATCAAATTAATATACCCAAGTCAATAGCTTCCCTGTATACCAGCAATGAACAAGTGGAAATTGAAATTAAAAACATAAATCCATTTACATTGGCACCTCCCCAAAATAGAATATTTAGGTAAAAATCTAACAAAATATGTGCAAGATCTAAAACCGTAAGTGCCCCACAGGGTTAATAAGGTCGAAACTAGTAGAAAATTTAAAGCTTGTTTTTCAGAGAACTATTTCTCCCTAGTCAGCTATTGTATCTTTTCAGACCCCACTAACAAATCCACTAGTTGTGTCTGCAGAAGCCTGGACTCAAAATCAATGATATGGTTCCAGCCTATGAACAAGCAAGACCTTGCATTCCTTACCTGAGCTAACAAGCCCCAGGCCTCATCCAGTTTATACCAGCTCTCAGAGCATGCCCCTCCTTGTCCTAAGATAACTTCCTGACATCAGGGGCTGAATTTTGCCTTCTTCTGATAAGTCTCCAGTCCAAAGTGAACATGGGGTGTGTGTTACACATATGTTTGCTCAATAAGCATGCTCTATCTTTCCTCACGAAGAGTTTTAAGTTTTCCCATCCATTTAATCAATATGTATGTAGTGTCAACCCCTACGATTATAAAAAACTTGTTCTCTCCCCCTTCAGGGAGGTGAGTTTGAGACTTGCCCTCATTTGGCTGCCTCTCGGACAGACTCTTTCCTTGCTGCCAACCCAATGTCTCAGTGATTGTATTTGCGGTTCTGTTAAGATCTATACTGAGGAAAACTAGAAAACCCTGACAAGATCAAAGAAAAACTCAATAAATGGAGAAATAGTCCATGTCTGTGGACAGGAAGACTCAACATTGTCAAGATGTTATTCCCAACTTGATTATAGAGTCAGTGCAGAGCCAATCCAAATCCCAGCAAGTGACTTTTGTGGTTATCAACAAACTGGTTCAAAAGTTTAGATGGAGAGACAAAAGACCCAAAATAGCCAATGCAGTATTGATGAACAAAGCTGGAGAACTGACATTACCCATCTTCAAGTCTTACTATAAAGCTACAGTAAATAAGACAGTGTGGTGTTGGTGAAAAATAGACAAATAGATCAATGGGACAGCATAAAAAGCCCAGAAATAGACCCATGTAACTATCATCAACTGATTTTTGACAAAGAAACAAAGGTAATAGAAAAAAAGCAAAAGCAGTCTGTTCAACAAATGGTGCTGGAACAGCTGGACATCCACATTGAAAAAAAATCACAACTTTCACAAAAATTAATTCAAAATGGATCACAGCCTTAAATGCAAAACGCAAAACTATAAAACTCCTCGAAGATAACATAGGAGAAAATCTAGATGATCTTGGGTTTAATAATCACTTTTTAGATACAACACCAAAGGCATGATCCATGAAAGAAAGAAATGATAAGCTAGATTTTATTAAAATTAAAAATATTTTGCTCTGTAAAAGACACCGTTAAGAGAATGAAAAGAAAAGCCAAATCCTGGGAGAAAATATTTTCAGAAGACATGTTCGATGAAGAACTGTTCATCAAAATATGTGAAGAATTCTTAAAGTGCAACAAAAAGAAAACAAGCAACCTAACTAAAAAATGGGCCAAAGACCTGAACAGACACCTCACCAAAGATGATATGTGAATGGAAAATAAGCATGTAAAATGATGCTCCAGAACCTATATCATCAGAAAAATGCAAATTAAAGCAACAGAGTGATACCACACACATCTATCAGAATGACCCAAATCCAGAAAATTGACAGCACCAAATGCTGATGAGGATGTAGAGCAACAGGACTCTCATTCATTGCTGGTGGGAATGCAAAATGGTACCACCATTTTGGAAGACAGTTTGTCAGTATCTTAAAAATGTAAACATACTCTTACTATATGATCCAGCAATCACTCTCCTTGGTATTTACCCAAAACAATCATGCTCCTTGGTATTTGCCCAAAAGAATTGAAAACTTACAGCTACACAAAAGCCTGCTCATAGTTGTTTATTGCAGATTTTTCATAATTGCCTAATGGCAGTCAAGCCACCAAGATGTCTTTCAGTAGGTGAGCGGAAAATTAACTGTGGTACATCCAAACAATAGAACATTATTCAGTGCCAAAAAAAAAAAAAAAAGAGCTATTAAGCCCTGAAAAGACATGGAGGAAACTTAATGGCATATTACTAAGTGAAAGAAGCCAATCAGAAAAGCTTTATACTATCTGATTCCAACAATATGACATTCTGGAAAAAGCAAAACTATGGAGACAGTAAAAAAAAAATCATTGGTTGCCAAGGAGGTTAGGGGAGAGAAAAGGTTGAATAGAGAGAGTACAGAGGAATTTTAGGGCAATGAAAGTACTCTGGATAATACCGTGATGATGGATACCTGTCATTATGCATTTGTCCAAACCCATAGAATGTGCATACTAGGAGTGAACCCCAATGTGAACTATGGACTTTGAGTGATGCTGATATGTCAATGTGGGTTCACCAGTTGTAAGAAATATACCACTCTAGTGAAGGATGTTGATAATGGAAGGACTAGTGTGTGTGGGGTCAGGAGGGATGTAAGAAATCTCTACACTTTCTTACCAATTTTGCTATGAATGTAAAACTGCTCTAAAAAATAAAGCCTATTAAAAGAGAATATAACAAAAAAAGTAAAAAATATCATAAAAACAAGGAGCTAAAACAAGAGATAATTCTAAAAGAAAAATGGGAAAAATAGGGACACCCAGGTGGCTTAGTCAGTTAAGCATCCGCCTTTGGCTCAGGTCATAATCCCAGGATTCTGGGATTGGGCCCCACATTCACTGGGCTCCCTGCTCAGTGGGAGCCTGCTTCTCCCTCTGCCTCTGCCTGCCACTCCCCCTGCTTGTGCTCTCTCTCTCTCTCTGACAAATAAATAAATAAAATCTTGGGCGCCTGGGTGGCTCAGTTGGTTAAGCGACTGCCTTCGGCTCAGGTCATGATCCTGGAGTCCCAGGATCGAGTCCCGCATCGGGCTCCCTGTTCGGCAAGGAACCTGCTTCTCCCTCTGACCCTCCCCCCTCTCATGTGCTCTCTGTCTCTCTCATTCTCTCTGTCTCAAATAAATAAATAAAAAAAATCTTAAAAAATAAATAAATAAATAAATAAATAAAATCTTTAAAAAAAAGAAAAGAAAAATGGGAAAAATACAGGAAATAAGAGCTGCAAACTTGACAGAAATGGTCAAGTTAAAGCCCTTTCTCCTTTACTGTATTTAAAAACCCCTTGCAAATGCTTGTCTGGCATAGCAAGTCTAGAAACCTCAGCTCTGAGAATTGCTTAAGACACAGACTAGGGGGAGGGGGGCGCCTGGGTGGCTCAGTCGGTTAAGCGTCTGACTCTTGATTTTGGCTCAGGTCATGATCTCAGGGTCCTGAGATCGAGCCCTGTGTTGGGCTTGGCGCTGAGCGCAGAGTCAGCTTGTCCTTCTCCCTCTGCTCCTCTGCCTGCTCATTCTCTCTCTCTCAGATAAATAAATAAAATAAATAATAAATAAATAAATAAAATCTTTAAAAAAGAGAGAGAGAGACAGACTAGGATTTTTGATGCCCCTCTCTGGCCCTCGGTTGTCCCCCTTGGCTTCCAAAGGCTTGTGTTTCAGGGTTCTACATACATAATGTATTCCTGAGGCAAGAAGATCTCAAGTAGAAGGTTACAGTGAACTTCACAAAACTGAAACTGTTAAAAAAAAAAAATGGAACTTTAAGAACACTCACCTTGATTAGTGGTAAAAATGACTTGGTTTTAATCCTCAGAATGTGTGCAGGGTTTGAATGTGGATCTTTTTCTTTGTTTCTGATCTTTTTATTCCCTTCCCTTTCTAAGTTTCTGGATGGGGGGAATCATAGCTTTTTCCATTTTGCTGTCATTAAATCCGGGACAGAGCTATGATCAAAACCATGATTAAAACTTCCCATGTCATAGACATGAAATAGCTGTTTGTAAATAATGCAAATAATCTAAAGAAATTCTGTAAATTTGTCCCAAGGCTCTGCACTGCATTTTCAATTTTTATTTTAAACTTGCCAGAACTTGATACTGGAAATCCCTTCACTTAAGAAGGACAAAGAGAAAGACTGGGGGGGTGGGGGGTGAGAGGCAAGGCAGGGCATGGGGGTTGGAGAGTAAGTAAGCAAAGGCACTACAAGTTATTAAAAGGGAAGAATGGCCTAAAAGCCCACTCGGGTAAGTCTCTTCCAGAAAGGAATCAAGGGAAATCATCCAGCATCTTAAGGCTTTGAAAACATGGATTCATTAACAAGCTCGGTGTTACATAAGATTGAGAATAGGTTTAGTGAGAGTTCTGTGACGGTCTTTGGCAGTTAGAAACATGGCCTAGAGGAATCGACATAGGTTTTGAAGTCTAGGGGGTCCTGATTCCAATATCAGCTTTTCCATTTCATAACGGTGTAACTCTGGAACAAGTTCCCCAACTCTGGGAAGTTTGCTCCCAGAATTTCTCATAGATTCTCAAACTGTAGCATGCACGTTCAAATCCAAATCCAAATTCAAATCCAATTCCGATGCACATGTATCTGCAGATGTATCTGAAGGATCCAGTTCAATTCATGAATCCTTTCTTTCTCTCTCCTGCATATAAACACTGTTAGGTCTTTTGGCCTCAACCACCTTGTCAGGATGAATGTAAATAGCTGTTTCATTTAATGGAATTAGGTTTTAAATTGGATTTCTTTTAAATGACTACCCATATAATTTAGATTCTTCCAAAAAAAAAAAAAATAGCCAGCTGTTGTTTTTATAATTAGTAAGATACCTATCTTTTGAAGCCTGGGAAATAAACCAAATCTTGGTAACTTCATCAAGCAGACCAGTCCTTCAGGAGGCTCTCACCATAGCCGGAGCTAAGTATACATTAAAGTAACTCCCTAGGTAATTCCGGTTCTGTAGGGCCTCTTATCTGTGCTTGCCACTGGATTAGGTCCTTTATAAATTCTCTTTCTGTGATCCTCAGAGCAACCCCGTGAAATTATCGATATGCTTATAATGAAACCAACTTGGAGAAGTTAAAAAATGCACACGAATATGAATTTGCACAGCCACTCAGTGACGAAGCTGGCGTTTAAAATTAAAATTCAGTTCAGCCTAGTTAAAAAAAAAATACCCAACTTATGTTTATCCCAATAAATTCCCTTATCTTTCTCTCGTCTATGCCAAGGACAGTATTAATATGTAGGCAATGGACACTATCCAATTTAAAAATGTATGTGGGGTACAGAGGAACCATGAAATAATAGCACAAGGAAGCTAAGAGGCAAATGCAGAATGTCTTACGTTCCATGAGAAAACTGACCCAGTTTGAATAAGTCAAGGACATAGAGAAGGGGGCGGGGGATATGGAGCTGTTCTAATTAAGAGTCTTAAGAGGGGCACCTGGCTCAGTCGTTAAGTGTCTGCCTTCAGCTCAGGTCATGATCCCTGGGTCCTGGGATCGAGCCCCACATTGGGGTCCCTGCTCAGCGGAAAGCCTGCTTCTCCTTCTCCCACTCCCCCTGCTTGTGTTCCCTCTCTCGCTGTGTCTCTCTCTGTCAAATAAATAAAATCTTAAAAAAAAAAAAGAGTCTTAAGAGACTTAACCACCAAATGTCAAGTGTATGCCTTCTTTGGATTCTTAAACAAACCATCTGAAACAAAGGCCTGTTGGAGACTAGATACAATGTGATTATAAACTGGCACTAGTTGATACAAAAGAATTATTGTTAACGTTAAATATGTTAATCCCATAAGATTATTTAAGGAAATGTTTGTGCCTATAAGAGATTCCAAATGAGGGTCTAGTGTTGCTGGGTGAACAGGGTAGACCGCTGGGCCCTGAGGCCTCTGCTCAGCCTGTCCCTGGGATGTCACTTGAGGCTCCTGGTCTTGATGCAAGAAAGAATTCAAGGACGGACCAGACACTGGGCTGAGCGGTGCAAGTAGGAAAGTTTATTAAAGTGAGAGTACAGTCTCGAGATAGGAGAGCAGGCGAGCTCCGGGTGAGAGCTGCATGCCCCAGGGTTTGGGTCTCTATCTCTTACTGATAGTGGTTAACTAGGGAGTGGAATAGTTCTTACTTGGGGAGGCGACTTCTTTGGGAGCAGGGTTTCATGTCTTTTCTCGCTTACTTGGTCAGGATCTCTGGCCTTCTTTGTCTTGGCCCTATCTGGTTTGATCCGGCTTCCTGGGGCTTTGTCTTTGGGCGGCTGCCAGGACAGGTCTCTAACTTTCCAGATAGCTGGCTGTGATACCCGCTTTGATGGCCTCCAGCCATCCAGCTAAAGCCTCACTAACTGCCCACTCTAACAGTATTAGAATGCTTTATAATGCCTCCCAATTAAAAAAAATTTTTTTTGGAGTAGGTAAAGCAAATGTGGTGAAATCTTGGTAATTATTGAATCTGTGTGATAAGTATAGGCAAGTTCATTATGTTATTTTCTGTTCTTCTGTATGTTTGGACCTTTTCGCAATAAAAAAATATTAGAGCGTTTCATTTCACAAGTTTCTTAAAAGATCAGCTGCCAAAGACAATGAACTTCTAACAGTCTATTCCTGGAATATTAGTACTGTAGAAACTAACCACGATGTATACTAATGTTTCTGGGGGAAACTTCCTTTCCTTGCTAGAGTTGTGAGCTTCTGGACTACCCAGAATTAAGTTTTGATGGCTCTCCTAGCTAGCCACTTAAAATAAAGGGTATTTTAAGTAGGTTATATATAAATAGCAGGCCTTCTATTTATAAAGCTTAAAGGCCAAGCATATTTGGAATTCCTTCTGACCTTGCCTGTTTCTCAATGTCAGCTGCTTAAAGAGGTGGAGAGGTGAGCCTCAGCTACAAGAATCTCCCTCCACCCCTCTCCTTTTGTATGTATATATTATCTTTTGCTTTACTTTCCTAAGTTCCCATCAGTTATTCTAGGGTAACAGGCACAATTTACATCTAAACATTTATGTTTCCCTCAATATGCATGTGTTTATCATGTCTCAAACTGGAATTTCAAAAGGGAAATTCAGCTCCTGTAGGGACCATCTATATCCTCATGTCAAGTGCACAGTGACATTTCCAAATTTTAAGTAACAATGATTAGCATGAAATAATTTACTCCTTAGCAATACAGGAACCTCTGAGACCAGATCCCAGGCTCCTTTTCCCCACCTTTCTTTTCTGCCATCCAAACCGTTCTCTCATACACATAGTTTCCTATTCTCAGTGCCAGATTTATGGGGTGATTTTCCTCTGCCTGGGATAATCTTCCTCTACTTCTCCACATGCCTCAAACTTGATCTCTCTTTAAAGCTTAACTCAAACACCGTGCCCTTTTTGAAATTCTTTCTGGGAGCCCTGGCTAGAAGGGATCTTTCTTCACCCACAGCACTGAATCTCTCTCTCTTGCAGATTTCTGTCTTGTATTATTATTCTTACACACATAAGTCATTGCCCCCGGTTCTCTATAAGCTCCTTGACAATGTTATTTCTCACAGGTAACGTGGTACCTTGTTTCTAAATACAGGTTTTGTGTATATTTGACGTATTAATAAATGAAGAATGTAATCTTTTATATGATGATTGCGTAGAGCACAAAGTTTGGAAAACAGCCTGAGCTAAAAATTTGCAAAGCAAATATTTAAAAGAAAACTCTGACTCCTCCCCAAAATTCTAGTGTTCTTCTCTGTGTGGAATAGTGTTTTATGGAAACCAAGGAGAACCTCATTGAATGTGCTAGCCTTTTCAAAGAGACCCTACTGGGTTCAATTTGCCTTGGGTTTTGAAGTTACAGTTGACTAACTCCAAGGCCTTAGGTAGTTAGATTAAAGAAAACAGGATTAAGTGCTCCTTTCTGCACGCCAATTTGATGACATTCAGGGCTTCTCTGCAGCCTGCCGGGTGTGAACACTCTCTGAACACGGCTAAGGGCCCAGTAGATGGCGGGAGGGCTGGGAACCCTGCTGAAGCCACAGCTGGGCTTGTAGATGATACCATGTAAGCCTGAGCTATGCTTTCTTTTAAACGATTACTCTTAATGTATGCAACCTCTGAAGGCAACTGTAATCCGGCCCAGCTAAAAATAGACTCCAGGTTCATTTAGCGTGGATTCTCTTAAATCATTCCCTCTGCCCCTTGAAATGTCACTCTGCTCTTCCGTTTCTCAACTTCCCACCTGCAAAGCCTGGCACACTGGGGCAGTACTACTTGCCATAAATAGAATCCAATATATAAGGGTGGTTACTCAACTCACATTTCCCCGGGCCCCACATTAAAGGGGCTTGGTCATTCCTCACACACATTAGGACAGTTGCTGTCAAGGAAGGAGAAAATAACCAGTGTTGACCAGGGTGTGGAGAAATTGGAATCTTATGCCCTGTGGGTGGAAATATAAAATGGTGCAGTGGCTATGGAAAGGTGAATGGCAGTGGTACAGACTGAATTGTGTCCCCCCAAAATTCACATGTTGAGGCCTTATCCCCCTATGTGATTGCGTAGAGATGGGGCCTTTAAGGAGGTAATTAAGAAATGTTAAGTGAGGTTGTTAGAGTAGAGCCCAAATCCATTCAGACTGGTGCCCTTCTAAGAAGAAAATTAGACACAAGGAGTGCGCGTGCACAGAGAAAAGGACCCTGTGAGAAGGCAGCTGTCTGCGAGCCAAAGAGAGAACTCTTACCAGAAACCCGACCTACCTGCCTGGACTTCCAGCCTCCCGAACTGGGAGGAAATAAATTTCTGTCATTTAAGCTTACCAGACTGTGGTATATTGTCATGACAGCCTGAGCTGACGAATAGAAGTGATGCTTCAAAAAATGAAAAATAGAACTACCATATGATTTTGCAATCCCACTACTGGGCATATATCCAAAAGAATTGAAAGCTGGATCTGGAAAAGATATTTGCACACAAGTGTTCATAGAAACACTAATCACAATAGCCAAGAGATAGAAACAACCCAAGTGTCTGTCAACAGATGATGGGATAAACAGAATGTGGCATAGCTAATGGAGTATTACTCAGTCTTAAAAAGGAATGGAATTGCAGCTTGTCTACAACAATGGATGGACCTTGAAGACCTTAGGATAGCTGAAATAAGCCAGTCACAAAAGAACAAATACTGTATGAGTCCACTTACGTATGAGGTATCTAAAGTAGCCAAATTCACAGGGAAAAAAAAAACAGTATGGTGGCTACCCAGGGCAAGGGGAGGGGAAAAAGAGAATTGTTGTTTAAAGCATGAAGAGTTTCCATTTTGAAAGATAAAAAAGTTCTGGAGATTTGTTTCACAACTATGTGAAAATACTTAACATCACTGAACTGCATACTACAAAAATGGTTGATGGTAAAGTGTTTTTCAATAACATAATTTTTAAAAATTAACTAAAAGAATCTTAAAGGGGGTGGGGCATGGTCAGAGGAAGGGAAGATGAATAATGGAAGACTCGGGAAATGTGGGCTATGGTGAAGCTTCTGCACCCCAGAGCAAATCTCATTAGTTATCTGAGCAAGAGGTTTTTCAGACACATCCAGTGAGCTTCTCTCATCAGCATCCCAACTGGAAATATGGTTGTAATTAATAGGCTGGTGATTCCTTGGTACTCGTTCCAGGAAAAATGTCACAACACAAGTCACATGAGCCCCCTCTCCCATCCTCTGTGTCCTCATAGCATTCGGAGTCCTATTATAAGCCATATACAAGATCACACTACCTGCACCCCACCTTCGTGTTGTCTCCATTTTTCACATATGCCTCTTTCCCCACTCATAGTTCACTTGGTCTACCAAGCCCATCAGATTTTTAAGTTAACTAACAACTAATTGTTGGGTGTTTATGAATGATGACTGTGCCATCTCTCACATATACTCATTTTTAAAAAAAATTTTTTTAAAGATTTTATTTATTTATTTGTCAGAGAGAGAGCACAAGCAGGGGGAGCGGCAGGCAGAGGGAGAAGCAGGCTTCCCGCCGAGCAGGGAGCCCGATGCGGGGCTCGATCCCAGGACCCTGGGATCATGACCTGAGCTGAAAGCAGACGCTTAGCCGACTGAGCCACCCAGGCGCCCTCTCACATATACTCATTTTTAAAAATGCCTTCCATCTTGATTTCGGCTCAGGTCACAATCTCAGGGTCTTGAGATCAAGTCCTGTGTTGGGCTCCACGGTGTGTGTGGAGCCTGCTTAAGATTCTCTCTCTCTCCCTCTGCCCACCCCTCACCTCCCCCACCCCCACCCATACTCTTTCTCTCTAAAAAAATAAAAATAAAAATAAATTTTAAAAATGTCTCCCAAAGGGAGGAAATAATGCTGTATCTCATTTACTAGAACATGTCAGAAGAATTTTTTCCCGTCCTCACCCTTGAAACTATGTTGTTAGTGAGTATTTATTTTTTCCTTCAAAACCTAGATGCTCTTGCTTTGGAAGGGGAGCAGCATATACCACCCCTAAATTTTCTACATTGGCATATTGATTACTTTGAATAAAATCACTTGAGTGGTGCCTGGGTAACACAGTTGGTTAAGCATCCGACTCTTGGTTTCTGCTCAGGTCAAGATCTCAGGGTTGTGGGATCAAGCCGTGTGGCAACCGGTTCTATGCTCAGCGTGGAGCCTGCTTAAGATTCTCTCTCTCCCTCTTCCTCTGCCCCTCTCCCTGCTTATGCTCATGCCCTCTGTCTCTCTAAAATGAATACATAAATAAAATCTTTAAAATTACTTGAGAAACACCTGGTGAAAGGACACTCTGACCTTCTTGGTCCCTCTGAAAGCACGAAATAAATCTCCCATGCTAAAGATACCCTTCCTGTACCAGGAGGAAGAGAAACGTCCTTATCACCAGAGATAGGGAATTTAAGGCCAAGAAGCTATATAAACAGACGGTGTTACTTCTTAACTAATTTGCTACCCCAAAACCAAACTTCATTATCTTGTCAACTCTTCACAAATTTATTGTTTCTTAGTTTAAAAGATATAAAAGATGCCTGCTTTGGTCACTTCTTGGAGCCTCACATCTTTGGGGTTCCCCTACATAGAAATTGAAATTTGTTTTTCTCCTGTTAACCTGCCTTATATCAATTTAATTGTTAGGCCAGCCAAAGAACATAGAAGAGAAGAAGAGAGTTTTCTTCCCTATACTTTGATTTCTAATTGCATGATTTTTCCTACAGAAAACTTTGTGATTTCTTCAGTTTTGTGGGGTTTTTTTTTCTGATAATATATATGCCATTATGGGAATATTTGCTATAGATTTCTATTATAATTTAGTTTTCTCATGATTTTAGATTTAATGTCATAACTGAATCCTAAAGCTTGATTACCTAAAAATCACTAACTTAATGAATGTATACTCAGAGCAAATGGAGAAAGATATAATTTGGGACCTTTATCTTCCTAAATTTATCAACTCACCTTTATCAATAAATGCAACGTGTATTGAATAAAAACCACAAAATCTGGGCTTTTATGGATGGTTGCTTAATTGAATAAAAACCATGAAGCTGGGTCCTTTTACACTGTTCCTTCTCTAAATATATTTTCATAGACTGAACTGTCCTAAAAACTTTTCCCCAGTGGCTTTCTTAGGTTTTCATATGTAAATGGCAATCAGTGCAAAAATCACTTAACCTGGCCCTCACAGCAAATGAAAACACCAATTATTGAGTGTAGTGAAAAGATACCCTGGCAAAATCGAAATATGTAAAGTGAACACATTTGTAAAACTTGGGGGTTGGAAACACGAAGAACTTCACATTTTAGAATTGAAGTGTTCTCCTTTTTTTTAGGTTCTCAGTTGTGTTCCTATCACCTTCTGTCGATCAGAATCTATGGGTTCTGTGTAATCTGGTCTGTGTAACTACTTAGAGTGACCCCTTCCTAATGCGGAACAAGGTGAGGCTCCACCATTTCATCGGAGAGTTAGCATTGGTGACGATAATTCTTTTGTTCTTTCTTCTTTGTACACATGCAGGTTGGATCCTGAGTAATAGAGCACCTGGATCAAAGGGCACTTATGTGTTTAGTTCTGATGCATACTCCAAAATTCTTATCCAAAAGGATCCTATCAGTTTTCGCTATCAGTTGTGGATAAAAAATCGTATCTCATTTCTTTTTCATTTGTGTTTTTCTGACATTAGTGAAATTCACATCTTGTGGTATAAAATTATTATCTATCTCTTTGTATCCTTTGACCATCTTTCTATAAATTGTGTTCTTTTTTCTATTAATTTATGGGAGTTTTTATAAATATATATGTTTTGATCTGTATATATATGTATATATGTGTGTGTGTTCATCATATTTCTAGTTTGTGGATTCTATTTTAACTTTCTTTATAGTAAACATTTATGGACAGCTGTTCTTGATAATAATATAGTCACATTTATCATTTTTGTATTTTTTTTAAAAGATTTTATTTATTTATTTGAGACAGAGAGAATGAGAGAGAGAGAACACATGAGAGGGGATAGGGTCAGAGGACAAAGCAGACTCCCCACCGAGCAGGGAGCCTGATGTGGGACTCGATCCTGGGACTCCAGGATCATGACCTGAGCCGAAGGCAGTCGCTTAACCGACTGAGCCACCCAGGTGCCCCATTTTTGTATATTTTTATTAGTGATTTTTGTGTCTTGTACAATAAATCTCTCCTCTGAAGTTATAGACATCTTGTTTTATATTTTATTTTAAAATGTTTTAAGTTTTGCTTTTTACACATTTCTAATATGTCTAAAAGTGGTTTTTCTGTTTGATGTTAGATAGGGATCCAATTTTATTATTTCCTCATAAACAGTTGTTCTAGTGCTTTTTATTTAAAAGTCCACCCTTCCCCCAGTAACCTGCACTGCTGTCTCCGTCATATATCATTTTAATGCACAAAAAGTTCTGTTTCTTAATTTTTTACGGTTTCATTATTTTGTCTATCCTTGTGTCTTAATTATTACAACTTCCTAAAAAACTTGTTATCATGTAGTAAAAATCCCTGTTTCATTTTCCTTATTAGAAATGCCTTCTCTAATCTTGGGCTCTTCCTCTTGGATACATAGTTTAGAGTTGGTTTAAGTCCCTGAAAAAGCACTATTGAGATTTTTATTGGAATATCTGCATCAATTTTGGGAAGAAGTGATGACATCTCAATATATCATCTGTCCATTTGTTTAGGTTTTCTTTAATGTCTCAATAATTCTCCACAAACATCTTACACAGATTTTTAGATTTATTTCTAAGTACCCTATTTATTTGTTTCTGTTATAAATGATATCTTTTAATAAGATATGTTTTTAACTGTTGCTTCTGTGGAGAAGTACAATTGATTTTATATCCAGCCACCTTGCTAAACTCTCTTATTAATTCTTTTTTTCTCTCACTCTTATGAATTCTAATATTTATTTTTACTTGTTATGTATAAAATCAATGAAAATGATACTTTTTTTCTTCCTTTCCAAGCCTTACACTTTTTACTCTTTCTTATCGTACTACACTCATTAGGACCTCCAGTAAAATGTTGAATAAATGGGTAATTGTAGGTATATAATTACACTTCTTAAGAGATCATAGTCTTTTTAAGAAGCCGAAGATAATTCCATCCAGTTTCTCCACTGTAAAAAGAATAGTATTACAATCCCACGAATGCATGTGGGATTCCCCCTTCTATCCCCTCTCGGTTCTCTTAACCTGGAATATTATTTTCAAAGGCTATAAGTTACAGAATCCTTTAGGGGACAAAGTAGACTTGTCCTGCCTGGGGCTTGAGGTACATGCAACAGATTTCCTGAAATCACAAGAGAGCCAAACAGATATTAATTTTTTTTTTAACTTCCCTATAGAATTTTTTTTTTTAAGTAAAAATGAAAGTAAGTGTTTTACCATAGAAAGCTAGGACAGATAATCCTCCAGAGATGGAAAATTGTTTGGCAGAGTAATACTTAAGAGTTGAAGGTTGTAATTTCTACTTGTGGGTCTGTCCCAGGTTTTCCTGGAGGCCATCCTGATCCTTGAGTCCTTAGCTTTTTGGAGTATACACTGGACATAACGCACAAGATCATCTTGCTTCTCAAAGATGGTGTGAAAACCAATGACCTAAAATTCAGAAAGGATTTAAATTCCCTGAGAAGGTGAGTATGGTAAAAAGATTAGTGATCATTAGTGATTATAATTATAACATATTGTTATATAATTCTGTGAACACAATGCCATAGTCTCATGGGTGCTTACTAAATGTTAACTGAATGAATTAATGAACAAATAAAGATTCACAGTTAAAAATAATCTTAAAAAATTACCTTATTGTTTTTGAGATACAAAACTATTACATTTTTATTATTTTTAAAATGGATGTTCTTTCACACAACCTATTTAGCAAAATTTAACAATATAAAATACTACATTTGCGATTATGTTGTACTTCTTTGGGCCTTACCATTGACTGAGCTAATAATAACCATTGTCCCATTTTTAAAAGTCTAACTTATGGTTTCTAAGTAATATGCACACTTCAGGTACACTAGCCTTTATCTATCAAACCTAGGTTCCTCTCAATATCCCAAGAAAATAACACCGGGTTTTGTAATCAGATGTCCTTGGCCACACATGGGCAACAGAGAGAGGTCTAGCACCAGGAAGAGGAGAAATGCTTGATATTGGAGAAGCCATGACAAGATTAGCTAGCAAGTATTCCCCAAACATATTATATTTGGAAACTGTTATTTATCATGTGGGAAAATGTAATGCGTCCCCACACAATAACAGTTATTCTCTTTTTTTACTTGAGAGGCCATATCCTGTAACACAGTGAATATCAAAATGTGGTCCCTAGAGCAGTAGCATTAACATCACCTGGAAATTCACTGGAAATGCAAGTATTCAAGCCCCACCTCAAATCTACTGCATCAGAAATCCTTGGAGTGGAGGCCAGAATCTGCGTTTTAATAAGTCCTCCAAGTGATTCTGGTGCACGCCAAAGATTGAGAACCACTTGGTATAGTGATTCATATCATGGGCTCTGAAGTAAGATTGCCTAAATTTAAGCTCTAGGTCTACCAACTCACCAACTGGGTGACTTTCTATGCCTCGGTTTCCTCACCTAAACAATTGGAATAATAATAGTATCAACAACAGGGCTGTGATGAATTAATTCAGATGAAGTGCCTAAAACAGTGCCTGCCACATAATAAGCATTCAACAAATGTAATACGGTATATGAATTTTTCAGGATAAAAATAATGCTTGTAGTCTACTGATTTGCTTTTGGGAATCTTTATTTTCCTGGGATCTGCATTTGAGAATCCTCAAGCTGAATATGACAGAGTACATCTAGTTACAAAGGAAGGAGCAGGACTGTCCAGAGAGTGGGACATGATTAGTGCACAGTGGGCCAGCCAGTAAAGCACAGTCAGCCAGGAGCAGTTGGGGTCACAGTTGGGGTCTCCAGGAGCAGATGCTGGGGTGGAGTTAGGGGTACGAGATGCTTCTTCTAGATCAAACCTGTGAGAGGAAAGAAGAGTGTGTTCATCAGTTCCAGTTGCTATAATAAAGTACCGTGGACTGGGTGGCTTATAGACAACAGACATTTATTTAGTTCTGCAAGCTGGGAGTTCAAAACCAAGGCAGATTCCTTGTCTGGTAAGAGCCCTTTTCCTGGTTCCCAGATGGTGTCTTCTCACTGTGTGGTGAGGTGAGGGAGCTCTCCGGAGTCTCTTTTGAGAGCACTAATCCCATTCGTGAGGGCTTCACCTTCATAACCTAGTCACCTCCCAAAGACCCACCACCAAATACCACCACACTGAGGATTAGGTTTCAACATACGAATTTTGAGAGGACACAGACACTCAGTCCATAACAAGGAGGAAGCAGGAGTGGGCAGAGGAAGACAGTGAACTTGGATACAGACCCAGTGAGTCTTTGGCTGATTTGGCAGGGGGCTCTGAAGTATGGAGTGCCCACCAACGTGTCCCTGGCTGGCCAAAATGGCCACTAGGTGCTGGCTGTTCCAAGACGACCATGGGCCTCAGGCCAGACAGCCTCTGTAATAGGGCAGGTCCTGCAGAAGCTGGCTGCTGGGTAGCAAACCCATCCTTGGAGAAAGATGTGGGCAGTCCACTCCCTGCCTGCACAGTCAATATCAGGAGATTCAAAGTAAAGGGAAGGACATAACTGAGAATCAGATATGCAATTAACCGAGGTGCTTCTCTCTGCATTTTAGCAACGAGACCATACAGAGACCATTATATTTAGTTCCAGGTGCTATACTTTAGGAAGTTGGCATTCAAAAGTCATGACTTCTGCCCTATTTTCCAACCAGGTGCTCTTGAGGCACATCAGATATCCTATTGCTGAAGTGGATTATGATGGCGGTGGTTCTCAACAATGGAGAATGTGCCATCATGAAGGCGATTTCAGAATGGTGGGGGCACCTGTGTGTTTGACATAGCCCCTCAGATAATTCCCATATGCCTCCCAAAGACGACCACTCTCCATCTGGGAATTCCTGGCCTAAAGGAACTCAAAACTATTATCAGACAAAGCAAGATTGAAGGAATTCTAATGTTTGGCCTGAAAAAGAAAAGAGAGTGGATCTCAGACGAAGTGGATATGCTAGCAAGTCTTCTCAGAATTAAGTCATGTATGGATCTCTCATAAAGGAAGAGATTCCTAGTATTGCTTGAAATTATTTTTATTCCAATAAAAAAACAAATACCATTAATTTAATGTGGTGGTTGCAAGAGTTTTAATGGGACTACATCACCACTAGCACTATGAATAGAGTACTGATGCTATGAAGCCTTTGTTTTTGAAGTTGGCATGTCAGCATGTGCCATGAGATCACCATTTTGCCATCACTTCTTTCTATTCAAACTACTGCAAAACCTTTAATTATATATCATGCTGCAATGCCATCTGGCATTCATTTAGCTCAAAAGCATCACTTCTGAATTAAGTCTACTCTGTTCTCTTCTCCTTTATCTATGTATAGAACATCAATTGATTTTTTTTACTTCCCAATACCCTCCCCCTCCTTTTTTTTTTTTTAGATAACTGTCCTTCCCCAGCTCCTGCATGGTGATGAGCAGCAAAGAATAGTAACTCACCCTCCAAAGGAGTGCCCGTGTGATCTAGACTTGGTAATCATGGTACTCATTCTCTCAAGCCCCATGGATGAACAAGTGATCCAAGCAGGGTCAGTCAGAGCCCTACCCCACTATTTTATGCATGGATGCTGAAAGAACGAAGCTCTTTCTTTCTTCCGAGCTTGCTGTGGTAACCCTAAATGCTCTTATGTGGGCCATACCCCACCCTCAACCTGCCCCCCACCTCTGATGGAGAAAGCCTGTTCTCTGTGGCTCCCACACAGCAAAGCAACAGAACTGAATGGCAAAAAAATCTCTGTGGCATGGATTAAGTCTCTGAAGTGAGCTCCACCCTTGGCCAATAGGGGAGCCAGTAAATTACCATTTAGCCTGAGCAAGTGAGAACAGACAAATCCAAGTAGCCTTGAAGGTTTGTTTTTTATGCCTTTCAGGTAATTTAGCAGAGAGCTGGCTTTGGAAGTCCGAGGAGGCTTAACAGGAGATGGGGCAGACACGGGCCCCTGGGCTCTAATAATACCAACTTATCGAGCAGGAAGCTTCCATTGTTATGTAGCCACATAGATGGCCCCTACCTCTCCCCACTATGCAGAGCATTACAGGAATGCGGTCCCTCCCTAGTGGGACACCTCATGCTTCGAGAAGTCCAGCACTGACTGACCCAGACACATCTCTTGGTGGGATGATAGCTTGGGGAATTGTATGTGTTCTGTGACTTCTGGCCTGAAGGTTTTTCCACAATTAACCATACAGACCCGGAACTTGTGGTGTAGGTGTCCATGGTGTTCATGTCTCTTTTGCAAGGCAGCGAGCTTGGAACAGGTTTTTCTCATGGGCAATGGAGTCATGACTAATTCAGCCCACAATAATCAAAGCAGCCCTACTTAGCACTCCTGCAATCATAAACTCGAATGCAAATCCAAGCACTGAAATTGCTTGACTTCAGTTTGAGATGACCGTTGAGATCATCCAGAATGGCACACAAATATAGCTCACAAATATAGCACACAAATATAGCTCAGATTGTCATCCTATGAAAACGTGTGCATACGCCCACGTACATGCATATACACACACACCACACACACAAACTCCTTAATGAGAGCTCAGAACCCAAAGACTATAACTATAAGCCTGGTTTGAGAAACCTTGTGGCGGATGAAACAGATCATTCTGTACCTGGGGTTCTAATGAAGATACTGAGTCATACTGACCCAAATGTCAAGATAATGATTGTCCATGAACCGTAGCTTTTTTGTTTTTCTTAGCTCTTTCTAAAGTATAAAAGCTCCAGTTTTAGAATGTTTAGTTTAGGAGAATCCTGGTCACATTGAGCTAGATGTATTTCAGAAATTGAGTTTATGGGATTGTAAAGTTACTTGCAACTGGAGGCAGATCCGGATTAGGAAAACACATCCTCTTTTATTTTTCCCCCCAAAAAACAAGAAGACAAAGTTGTGTTTCTAAAAAAAGTCTTTGTGTTATGATTTTCAGATCTTTAGCATTGTTTCAGTGCCTTTGGCTTGGGGCAAGGAATGCTTTCTAAGAATATACCACAGATTTAAAGGGTTATGCAAGACTGGCAGGAAGTTAATAATTTGGAGCTCTCCCTCTGATGTGACCTTAAAGTCAATTTGGGGGATTCTAAGTTAGCAAAAGTGTGCCTTTAATCCTAGCCTTACATCTAAAGTTCAGTTATTTGTGGTAATGAGATATTTCAGAGTATAGAATTTACAGGAGTGGAAACCATTAACTCATTCGACCTTGGCCCCGTTCTCACTTGAGGATATTTCTGGAAGGAAACAGGTCAATGTAGTAGCAGTAAATGCAACTAGGAATTAAAAGACTACAATTCTAGCTCTGTTCTGTCACTCACATGACCACGGACAAGTTAGTTAAGCACTGTAGGTTGGTTATTTCAAAGTGGGGATGCATGTGTCCTTGGGATGACCCATTGGGATGAGGCAAGGCAATATCAGAATCTCTACTTATATCTATTTTCATCATATCATTTAAAAACTTTAGTATGTGTATCATGTTTTACAAAGTACATTAAACTTTAATAAGTAGTACATGAATATGATTAGGATATATATATATATATATATACCATTTGGTATATATGGTATATATATATATATATATATATATATATATATATATACCATTTTTATTAAAATGATGAAATAAAAAATATTCAGACTATAATCCTAGCCTCGGTTTCTTCCTCTGTAAATTAAAGGTGTTGTTTTGGGGTTTAGAAGAAATAAATACACACAGACACATACACATTTGTCTATATGTATTTATAAAACACATTGATATATTCTGCTCTTTTAAATTAGCAAGAGAATTATCGTACCTTCCCAAGGGTTCTGTGATCATAAGAAAATAACACCACATAGTTGAGATTAATTTATGGTTCACCCCCAAGATGGTTGTCTCTAGTAAAAGCTGATTTAGTTCATGATTTTGTAGCAGACAAGAAATGTGATGACTTTTAGATGAAACTGTTGATATTAAAATTAAAACACAAATGGAACATCAAGTGTTTTCTCACTTGAGATGCTAACATGCAGTACTTCTTTCTTCATTGAGCTAACCTTCCCGGGTTTCATGTATTTGGGGAAAATGGTATCCAAATGATAAAAAAATATTGTCCCTGTGGTTTTAGTTAAGCCCAGGCTTAAGGAAACATATTCATCTCTTTTGTGTTTTTGATAAATTCTGGCTACAGATGTAATTCTATGACTTCCTGCACTTGCAAAATTTTAAAACTTGATTTGAAAACCCTGGTGGCTCAGATTTGCATATCTACCCCTGTCTACCTGGCCAGAGGCCCTTGTACAACAACCTATTAAGAAAAATAAAGTTGACTTACACCAAACATCCAATAAACTCTAGCTAGGTTAAAGATTTAAATGAGGTCATAAAAGTACTAGTATTTGATGATGTGAGAATTTTGCACATTCTTCAAAAATGTTCTGGCAAGTCTAATAGGAAAATGGGCAAAGTTTAAAACAGAGCATTTTTCAAAGAAGCAATAATGAGCAATATTTTATGAAATATGAAAGTTTTCAATCTCATTAGTATTATAGGAATAAAATTAAAACAAGATGCCATATTTGCCTATTGAAGTGGCCAATTGAAAAAAAACCAAATAAACAAAAAACTAAATTATCCAAAGCTGGTAAGGAAGGGGAGTGAAAACCATCTCATATACCTTAAGCAAAAGGGTCTTTGCTACATTGTTAATATCCCCTGGTGAAAGCTTAGTCAAATCTATCAGAAATTTTATGAATATACCTTTGATTCAGCTATTTTACCTCTAAGATGTCATCTTAACCAAAACATCGTAAGTGCACACAAAAATTTATCTACGAGTACGTTCGTGCCAACATTTTAAATAAAATTAGCTACCATTCATTCAGTGCTTACCATGTGCCAAGTTATGCTAAAACTTTTATATATGTCATCTCATTTCATCCTTGTAAAAACCTCATGAGGCACTCTCATTTCCATTATCAAGGGAGAACACTTCAGGCTTAGAGGTTGTGTGAGTGAGCCAGGAATGCACAAATAGTAAGGGTGCAAACCCAAGTCCTCAATCTCCAGGGCCTCATACAACAACAAAAAGGAAGGAAAAATAACAACCAAAACAGGGAGGTGGATAAATAAACCGTGGCATATCAAATAATGGATGACTATGAAGGCATTTCCAAATGGTAATGCGAACAAATAATTGAGAACATTGGAAAAATGTTCATAATGTATTATGAAGTGAAAAAAAGGTGATACAAAATAATATATACTTTGTAATCTTAGTGTTGATAAAATATACAATAAAGTGCTAATAGGGTCTGCCTCCAGATGTGGATTTATACGAGACTTTTGCTTTTTTTCAGTACACTTCTTTATATTTCACATTTTCTACAATTTTATGTCTGGCTTTTATAATTAGATGTACTGTTACTAAAAATAAAAGGAATGAATTAGTAATTAAAATGAAAAAAAGCATTTATGTCCCCAGACATGCTCGCGGGATCCATTCTAAAGTGGCATTTAGTAATGTAAAAATGTGGAATCCTGAATTTCAATATCTTCATAGATAGCCTTTTCTCCGTATTGGACTTGTGCCTCTTTGACTAATATTCAAATCTTTCTTCATTTCCTGTAAACGTAATAATTTTTTTCATTATTTAAGAACATATACATATACATGCTAAAATAAAAAATTTGACAGAATGGTGCAAAATAAGGTATGAAGGGTCTCTTCGATCTCACGTCAGCACCTTCTGCCCTCAGAGGCAAACACCCCTGATCCATTCCGCTCTCAGTCCTCCTGGGGGTGACCGGCACAACCCAAATAATTTGCTCATGTGTCTTTTAAACAATGTACCACCTTCAGATGGGTGATGATTCTTTTGATTCTCCAATGTGAGAGATGAGGGAAATAGCTGATTTAAAATACATATGCTTGGGGAGCCTGGGGGCTCAGCTGTTTGGGCCCCAGCTCTTAATTTTGGCTCAAGTCATGATCTCAGGGTCGTGGGATCGACCCCCACAGGGCTCCATGCTCAGCAGGGAGTCCGCTTGGGTTTCTCTCTCCCTCTCCCTCTGCCCTTCCTCTCTCTCAAATAAGTAAATAAATCTTTAAAAAATAAATTAACTTAAATAATAACATATGCTTTGTAATCTTAGTTTTCATAAAATACACAACAGAACGTTAATAAGAGCACTCTCTGGATGTGGAATTACAGGGAAGTTTTACTTTTTCTTGATATATTTCTCTGTATTTCCATTTTTTTCCTCTACTTATCAGGCCCAGTTTTATAGGTGGATTTCCAAACTCAAAAATATAGTTGGTAATGAAGACACTATTGAAAATGACATGAGCTGAATTGTGTAAAAACAAAAATCAACAGAAACTTTTTATTATATCTGGAATCAAAACTACTATAAATTAAAATAGAAGTAGAAACATAACTACTGTGGAAGAATTCCTTATATCAATGGTATCAAGTAGATTTTTTAAAAAATAGGACATTGAATGCTCTAAGATATTAATAGGATGTTATTACATAAGTTTGGGGTTGGAACTAAAGTACTGAGTGACTAATGAACACTGGCTGATTGGGACAGAAGCCAATCTAATCAGAATGATGCCAGCTAGGACATTTTCGCCCACTGGATCAGTCAGAGTTCTGCTTTGAATCTGGTCTTAGGTCTAGAAACTGAAAGGTGGGGAGGCTGGTCCATAGGAAAATTACCCCTACCTTGTAGGAAGCCATTAGAGGTTCTTGAGGTGAGGAGAGGCTAAATCTCCTTCGGGTTAAGCTTAACCTCCTTATTCATCAAGGAGACTTGGCAGAATTTAGGAGTTCAAGGAGGGCAGGAGCTAGAGTGCTTTGGGTACAAAATTTAGGTGGGCATCCAAAAAATTCAGTCATCAAGATAACATTTTACTGCAATATTTAAACCCTCCAAGTTCGTACAAAAAAAGTCCACAATCGACAAGAAAAAAAAAAAAATCAAGTTTTTAAAATAAAGACAGGATCAGTATTACTGATTTTTTCCTTTCACTTCAGGCTCAGCATGGCACGAGGCCCAAGGCTCCCAGCTTCACTGAACTGCCCATAAAACCCCATCCCAATACTAAGGGTGCCACGTCTTCCCAAACAATGTTCTAACCTGACAATAAGAGACCCCACTAGATTAGGAAATCGATGTACATTGCAATTCAGCTACCTGGTAAATCAGACTTCGGGTTTTAGTTTTCAGAAATGTTAGCCCAAAGGCTACAGGATAAGGATTTCCTTTAGCGCAGGCATCAAAGTTTGCGGGTTCCTAATGGAGAGCTGGAGGTAGAAATTTAAAGCCCTGAATTCATCATTTCCTTTCCTCTAAATTCTCCAGAACATTTTGGGACAACCAAGCAACCCCATTATACTCCTGCTTTCACCAAAATGTTCTATGGTAGAAGTTACTGGGTGATTCAAAGTCTTGTTTTCTCTCGGCACCTAACTGTCTGTGATAAACTGCTGATAATTTACAGAGACAAAACCACTAGAAATATAGGCTATATGGAGAATAAAGGATTTATTATAGAGCAAGGCAGACAGTTGGGCAGGAAAGGTAGACCTGAAGTGAGGGAGAGCAAAGAGAAACAGGAGCCAGGAAGAATTTGCTGAAACATATTCACTTTGTAGGAAATACACACCAATAAACAGGGAGGAAAATAGAAATCCTCGTTAGTAAACAAAGAAACACAAAACTTACAGGAAATAATACTTTTCATGCATCAAATCAGCATTCTTTAACCTAGTAATGCTGTATACTGCATGATACGTAACATGGATAAATTGCCTGTGGGGATGGGGTTGAACAGACTTCGTTGAAAGCAACTTAGCAATATAACCAAGACCTGTAAAATACTCATATCTTGGAGAATAGACCAACATATTCCATCAGTGGATGATATAGAGAATTGAAGGCCAGAATCAAGGGTATATGAGATCTATATTAATAAAGGCTAACTTTTATTGAAGATCTGCTATGAATTGGGACCATTGTCAAGTATTGACATGCATTGCCTAATTTAATCCTAAGAGCAGGTTTATGAGCTCCAATTAGATTATCTCATTTTACAGATGTGGGAATAGGCTCAAAGAAGTTAAATAACTTGCCTAAAATCACGAGCTAGTGGATGGTCAAATCGTGATTTAAATCCGGGTCTTTCTAGTATCAGAAACCTAGCAGTTGATAAAATTAACATTTCAAATTACTAGGGAAAAGGATGCTTTTTTAATACACAGTGTTAAGAAAACTGACACTTCATTTAGAATAAAATTATCTCTAACTTCAACCAATGAGTTGTAATCATTTTCAGTTCAGGGTCCACTTAAAAAAATCTGATGAGAAATATTGATCCTTTCCTCACACACACTACACGCACACACACACACACACTCACATACATACACACACATGCCAAATATATATATGGCACAGTCTTCTAGGCAGTTCTGTCAGATTTTTGGAGCCTAGAAGGTATGAACTCAAAAAGAACCCCTACCAGATAGATGGACTAAAATTTTAAACCTAAAAATTAAACATAAAAAGAGCCTTTGTGTAAACATAGATCAGGTACCTAAATCTCCAGCCTTGGTTCCTTTATCTGGAAAACATGAGGGTAATAATATCCACCACAAAGCATTTTATGATTAAATGAGAAAGTGCACAAAATATCTACCACAGCATCTGGCACATAGAACTTGGTCAAAATTAATCAGCTTTCAGCCTCTCTGTCTCTCTCTTTCTCTTTTTACATACATTCTTACATATCTACACACATATACATGTTACATATATAAATATTATATAGATATTTGTAAATAGATGTATGCATTTATGAAAATATTTTCACAAATTTGGAAGTATTAATGAATTTATCATAACACCCAAAACAGTCACAAGGGAAAAGATGAATAGACTTATAATTTATAGATGTAAACTTTTTACTTGTTGAGAACCCAAGACAGCAGGTGCCTCCACTCTTCATTTAACAAATACTTACTGAGCATTGACTATCTTCCAGACCCTGTTCTAGAGACTGGGACCACAAAGGTCACCAAAACAAACCCAGATCCCTGCCAGTTGGAGACGACCCTTCAGTGGATGGCTAAGATTGGAACTCATTGGAACTCGTACCAGCATGCAGGGGTGCTGTGAGCATGGCAGGGATGCTGGTTTAGCCCTCCTGCCAATTTACAGGGGAGGAGGGGAACAGCAGCTGGGCAGGAGGACAGGAGGCAGATTGTTGGGGTTTTGTCCCTGAAAGGGGCCAAAGGAGCAATTCTCATCAGAGAGAGTGGCAATGGGAGGGTGTAGAACGGGAGAGGGAGGAGCCAAGGGGCAGTGGGAGCTGATGGGGCTCAGCAGCATGTGCAGAGAAAGTTTGCAGTAAGCAGTGGCTAGCTCCAGATGACCCACAAGCACTGCTTCCCAAACATTGCTTCCGGGAGGCAGGTCCGGGGATGGTACTTCTGGGAGAAGGGAGGTCTTGGGTCAGGATAATGCCATATACTCTTGGATAATGAACTTGGATTTCAGAGTTGAATGTGCTTGGGGAATGCATAATTTACTTGTTACAGGAATTGTGCCTATAGAAGAAAATGGGAAAAGCTTTATGTGAGTCTTAATGAGTTTGGTTACAGAGGAGTTTGATTTCCATCTCATAAATAATAAACAGTCCTCAATATGCTTCCAACTTCCCTTTCAATTGCTCATTTTAATCTTACAAAGAAAATAATCAAGAAAAATATGGAAAATGCCATCTCCCTGCTGGAATAAAACATCTTCTGACT
This sequence comes from Neomonachus schauinslandi, assembly GCF_002201575.2. NCBI lineage: Eukaryota > Metazoa > Chordata > Mammalia > Carnivora > Phocidae > Neomonachus > Neomonachus schauinslandi. Next base: position 84,057,313 of record NC_058408.1, read on the forward strand.
AGTACAACATCTCTGCTCCAAGGTTTTGAAGCTTATTAACTATATCTGCCTCATTGGTTTTTCTATTTAGACAAGCCTCCCCCATAATCTAATCAATGTTAAAATGAAACATGACTTTAATTGAACAATACGTCTGTTCTAATAAGATCTGTTAAACTTGAGGTAGAATAGTATGACTAAGATCAAATCCCAAAAAAGAAACAGTAATTATTTCTAGATAGTTCCTATAGTTAGTCACGTATCTTTCTTGATATTTTTTTTATTGCGGTGTCTTTTAAAAGAAAGATATTCAAGGGGTATCTGTGTACACGGGATAGATTAACTTTTTCATGTCACTTGGGAAGGCAATTTAGGTAGATGGACAGAAAATCCCTGTGTTCTCTTTATCTTTGTTTCCCAACTATTTGACTTGGTCCTTTTCTTCTTTCACCCCTTATGCTCCTGCCCAAGATCCTCTCTAACTCCCGGGCATGCTCTCTATTCAAGTCCTCATGGTTTGACTCCATCCTGCCTCCCTGTCTTGCAGCCCAGCACTTAATTCACTAATGCACAACCCGAGCTGGGGGTTTATGGGACTACTTACAGTTCCTCAAACAGGATTTGCTCTTACAGGCTGTATGTCTCTGCATGCGCTGCTTCTTCTACTTGGAAATTTTTACCTGCCTTCGCCTGTCTGTCCATCTCATAAGCGTAAGAATTTAAAAAGATGCCAGTCTGGGGGCTAGATGGTCTCTATCCAAACCCTTGTGTTACCACTACCTTGCTGTGTAAGCTTGGGCAGGTTCATCTCTGTGAGTCTTGCGTTCCTCATCTGAAAATGGAATAATCTAAGGTATTCATTTCATGGAGCCATTGTGAAAGTTAAATGAGATAAAGCACATGACTGGCCCATTCTAAATACCCCAAACTGGCTCTAGCCTTCAGTTGGGTCACGATTATTATTGCCACATTTCCATGACCATGCTACTTCTCTCCATATAACAATCTTGATTCAGGAAGAAGGTTGATAGGAAATCTTTTGAAGGTGGGTTGTTGGGTAACAACAGTGATGGATGCCTCTGCCTACTTCCTGTGGTAGCTCAGGAAGTCCTAGACGTGTAGAGATCATTTTGGCAGTGGGGATGGCAGCTGATGACATGATTGCCATATGTCTTTTAGAGCATTTCTCTCTAAAAACAAGCCAGGACTTGGTTCCAGTGCTACTCTTGAACACCAAGCAAGCAGCATTCTGCAGTGAGTGCAAGGTGTCTGGACTTTAATTCAGCCAATAATCAGGTGTTAACCCTGGACAAATGACTTCACTTCCCTGGGCCCAGGTCCTGATTTATAAGCAAAACAACAAGAGGGTTACCTTAGGTGATCTCTAAATATTTTTCTAACTCCGGGGTTCTCTGATTCTAAATGGGGAAACTCATCCTGTATTTGCTGTTTGTGGACTCATGAGGCATCCTGGGCTGTGCTGAGTCAGGCACTGCTCCATATGGGTATGTGGAGGGGTCAGTGGGTGTCATTCCTGCTTGACAGAGGAAAATGACTTCAGGGTCTGTGGGAGAAAAGTGGAGGGGCCTCAGTCTTTATAATAGATTGCCTTCTTGATGTATCTATGTATACACATGTATAATGTACATGCTATAAATATAAATAAAGCTTAGTACTATATAACCAAAGTTGAATATTAATCCTCTTATAGAAATTTCCAGAATCTAACAAAGAAAGAGGGAGTATACAGGAGAATGTCAAATCTTTGTTATTTAATTCAGGTTTTCTTTTACTCTTGATCCAGTTGGCAGGCCATTCTCAGAAAGGGAAATAGTGTTTTAGCATGCTATTTAAGACACGGGAGTCAAAACTTACAAACAGAAAGCAAACAACAAAAAAACAACCTCTTACAAACACTTCTAACAAGCCATTAAACTATCTTCCATGAAGGATGCAGAAGCTTTAAGAAACATGAATCTCCTGCTAGAGATCCTTGATGTGTCTTCTTGGTCCAACAAAGAGGAGTGGAAAACCAAAAATAGAAACCACTTTGAAGACACTCAGGGGCCCTAAGTGGAAGTCCCCTTGTAAGACATCTTTATTAACACGAAAAATCCTCCAAGATCCCTCCCCTACAGTCATGACAGATGCCTTTGAAAGTCTCCCCACAGTGGGAAGACTTCTGAAAATTTATTCCTGCACTTCATAGAGTTTACAGAAACTACATAAGTAGCGTCTGCTGCATTTATCAAGCAAGAAGTAATTGAAAACAGCAGGTAGTTGTGCCTTAGTCACTGAAAGAGGTCTGTTTGCCAATTGATACATGGGGTGCTGAGGCTGGGAACTCCCATTATAGCTCCTGGGTGGTATTCAGGTTCAGTAAACCCTTGTGTGTCTGGGAAACTGGATTCCTGAATCTTAAGACTATTTTCATCCACTAAGGAAAGAATTAGAGTAAAATGGAGTCTACTTAGAAAATCGATTTTGCTTCTAAGTATTTGTTGAATTGAACATTCTAAGTATGATTTCGGAAGGTCTCACTTAACTGTATATTGAAAGATCTTCTTTCTTAGGTAGTAAGATCCCAAACAAAACAAAACAGAACAAAACAAAACAAAATGAAATAAAATGTAGCGGTAAGATTCAGAAATACAGTAGGGGAACTATGTGTCTCAGAATTTCCAGGCCAGTCCTATTTCTAATTATAATATTGGATATTGTGGCCTCAGAAACTCCTATAATGTCCAAGAAATTCTAATATAACAGAGTCTACATTGCATACTTCAAGCTGCTTGTTACATACAAATATGACACACAAAATCCTTGTTCAACTTTTTTCCCTGAAGTGAGATTCAAACAAATATGGTCACCATAATGGGAGACCAAGAAAGTATCATACTCAGCATTGGAGAGTCCTCTAAAAGTCAGAGGAATTGAACCTTAGGGTCTTAGTAAAAACTTAAGGGTAGATCAGATGAAAAGCAAAACTGGCTAAAGAAATTAGTTGATTCTGAGCAGAAAGACTGAAAGTCTTTGGGATATTAAATCTAGAGAAGAAAATATTTAAAATATATGTAATGATTTCTACAAACAGATGATATTATTGACAACGAAATCTGCAATTTTGACCATTAACTTGGCGTTTGATTAGAGTTGGCTTACTGCACACAGTAATGGATTTGCACAAATTCATCCACATGCTCTCAAGCTGGGCCCTTTGGGGCCATCTGTATACTGTCAGGAGGTAGCCAACGGGTAAGGTCTCTGATTCCAAAACAGGGATAGATGTACTGGCTCTTCCAGATGCTTGACTCCAGCTTTCCAGGTAGGATGTTAATGATACGGGGAGTGGGTCTCCATTTCCCTAAGTACAGGAAAAGGAATCATGGGATTCACCCCAGCAGAAAATATTAGTGCAAGCATTAGGAAGAAATTCTTGCTATCACAGTAACAAAATGCAACCCCAAATAAGATGGTGGGATTTCTCAGGGAGTACGCAATTATCCATCTGACAGGGGTACAGAAGAAACGATTCTGAGGATGGCTTTCTAGCCTTCTGCTGCTGTGACATTTTCTGGAAGAATAAATTGACCCTGGGACAAAGTTCACTTAACAAACAGCAGTTCTTGATAGAGCTCCTCTTTATCTGTGGCTGATTTTGTGGAGAAAGTGGAGCCAGAGTTAAACTCAAGAGGAAAGGATTCTGGGAGAAAGTGTTGGACCAAGTGCTGATGGGACTGAATAACGGACACCATGTTATAGGCTCTCCTAGGCTAGAGGAATGTGAAGAGCATAAGTTCGTAAGAACCCAGTCCTATCTGTGGACTGCGTCTCATCATGGCTGTGGGCCTACCTTGACAACATGGCACCAGCAAAGCTTGTGGGAGCTCACTTCAGTGAAATGTCAATGGTGCTTTAGGCAAGGTTGCTAACCTTCTCAGGTGGGGTATACATTTTCTTGAAAAAACAAGTATTTAAAGACTTAACTGCAATTACTAATTTTTCCCCTCAAAACCAGCTTTCTTACTTCAGATTTGGAAAGCTCTACCCAACCTCTCGCCTGTCCCACAGTCCGGTGCATACTTCTAACGACTTAGGATTTTCTTAAGTCTTCTCAGACTTAGGACTTCGGGGTGTGCCTAAGGTACTGATGCAGAGTCCTTCCTGTTAGTGGCAAGAGCTCCCCACAGATGTTCCCTTACAAAGAAGCAGATCCTGGAGACCTTGTACTTCTTGCCCTCCGGCTGAGCCAATGGCTCTGTGTCATCTGCCCACAGCTGCCGAGAGAATGATCTGGAAATTGCTGTTGCAGCCTGGTTATAGGCTGGCACTTTACAACAGTATGCTAAATTGAGCAAAAAAGCCAAGTGATCCAAAAAAGGATTCTTCAGTTTCATGAAAACTTTTCCCAGACACAGGTAGGGGAACTTCCCAGAAGCTTTTATTAAATGTGTCAGGAAAAAGGAAAAGATGATGCCCATATATTGCAGACAATGAGCTGTGACTTTGTTTGCCTTTTAATACCCATGTTACTGATTGAGGAAATGAAAACTCTCTGGACCGATGTGAAGTTGGATCTTTTTTTCCGTTCCCCTCTTGCTCCCCTGTCTAGATCCTCTGACGTCTTATCCACCTCGACACCCACAGATCTGACTGGCCTTCCAAACCCTGCTGAGTGGCTGCCTCTTTCCACCTCTCCCCAAGCAAGTCATGACTTGTTCTTCGGGGCTCCAATTGTTTTCTTTCTGGATCTTTCTGTCTTCCTTTGGAAGTACTGTCTGTAACTCCCCTTGTAGATGATTTGCTCCTTGAGGCTCTGGTCTGGACTACATTTGATTCCTTTTATAACTTCTCAGTTTCCAGGTGCTCAGTGAAGTATTTGCTGCAAAAATTAATATGACCGGGGGAAAGCAAAATGAAAAAAAAAAAAAGTGTCTCATACTTATAGGGTTCCCACTTGCCAAGAGGATGTTTTCTTTTGTTTAGAAAGATTGATCTCAGCCTAAGGGCAGGGGTATGTTTTCTTGCTTGGGCAAATCACTTGCAAGGCTACTATGGCAGCAGCTCAGATAGATGCTGGCTTACTGCTGAGAGCCTGTGAGGAGGATGGGAGAGGGAGGGCAAGCCGGGAGGAAGGACACAGCGGGGCACAAGACACCTGCCACCTGCCCGATGTGGGGGCAATGAGCCCCCCCCAAAGGCTGTGATCCCCAGTCAAGCGACTGGCGGGGAGGGCTGCTGTGGCTCAAATAATGTTACAGGACCCAAAATGGAAACACTAACCAGAGGGGCACCGTGTTATAAGATCTCAGCACCTCGACTGGTGAGTAATTAACCCCCCAGAACACTGAGTGTCCTTCTCCCTGTGTACTCCAACATGCCCTTTACATTCAAGTCACTCCGCACCAGATATAAAAGAACTTGGCACAGGCGAGAACATAGAATAGGTCTTTATAAAAGGAAAGGGAGAAAGGTAAGAAACAAAGAAAGAAAAAGCCAGATGCCCACTTGCACCCTTAGCCTCACGGCTCTGGCCCCAACCCCCAACTTCTGGATGTTTCTGCAGAACAAGATTCCTGTTTATTATGTGATTCATGGCATGGATTTGACCACTTCCTATCCTTGGAGGGTAGTTTCCCCATCTAGGAAGTGGGATAGTAAAATCTGCCATTTACCAACGACAGAGGTAAGAGACTGGCTTCTAGCTCAGTGTGAAAGGGACATAAACTCTTTCAGGCCTCAGGGTGCCTGCTAGTGAATTACTTAAAAGAGTACTTAATGGCATCCTGACAACCGGATCATTTGCCAAAATAGGAAATGCACTCTGGAGAAAATCCTTCTCATTCAGTTTTGTTCGGAGAAAAATTCCTCTAGAAAGTTCAACTTCAGCATTAAGATTGGCCGAGTGCTTACCCTGACAGCTGAAGGTTGCTGTAGTTATTTATAAGGGGCATTAAGTTAATGTGTTACTTTAATAGCAAATGATGCACGATTGCTGAGCTCAAAATGTACATTTGCATTTGTTAATTCGCTAGGGGTCAACAGTAAAATCATTAGTTAATTGATGCCCATGAAGGGACCCGAAAGAGCAGGTGCTTCTTCCAAAAAGGTCAACTTCTTCCCCAGGGTGTAATTTGCACATTGGATAAACTCTGAGCCAAACAGATCTCCCAATCTTGGAAAAATTGGAAATGCTGTGGGCTTCACGTCCCTATGACAGTCGCTACCGGTCCTCAGGGGTTAACTGTGATGCTATTCGAGCTAGTAGAGAGCAAAGCATTGCTTCTCCCAGAAAGGCACAGTGGAGGATGCTGAGGCCGGGTGACGCGAAGGCAGAATGCACACCAATTTACAATATGTTATTGCTGCAACAATTATGATAACCCATTTGTCTGTAAAAGTGCCTTCTGTTGTTATTAGATCATTAACCTTAACTGTAGCAACATGTTCCCAGTTATATAACTGTGCTAGTAGCATTAAAGAACAACCCATCACAGGAAAAAAAATGCTCACAGTTCATGCCTTATAAGTTTCTTTTTTTTTTTTAATTTTTTTTTAAAGATTTTATTTATTTATTTGAGAGAGAGAATGAGATAGAGAGCATGAGAGGGGGGAGGGTCAGAGAGAGAAGCAGACTCCCTGCTGATCAGGGAGCCCGATGTGGGACTCGATCCCGGGACTCCAGGATCACGACCTGAGCCGAAGGCAGTCGCTTAACCAACTGAGCCACCCAGGCGCCCAGCCTTATAGGTTTCTAAGAAAAGTTCTGCGGGGTGGGGAGCAGAATATGCCATCCCAAAATATGCTATTTTGGCCTATTGATCATTTTGAATTAAAGTTGCTTAAGAAACAGTACAAGGAGACTCTGACCCTCCTTTGTCCCTCTGAAAGCAGGAAATATATTTCTCATGTGAACAGTCCCCTCCTTGAACCAGGAGGGCAGAAGGCATCCTTATAGCCCGAGATAAGGAATATAGAACTGAGAAGTCTGTATAAACAGACCTGGTCACTTCTTCACTAATTTGCTACCCGAAGCCCAAACTTCATTGTCTTACCAATTCTTCACAAATGTATTGTTTCTTTGTCTAAAAGGTATAAAAAGCTGCCTGCTTTTTATTTTTTTTTATAAAAAGCTCTTAAGAGCTCCTGTATGTATGAAATTCAATTTGTTTTTCTCCTGTTAATCTGTCTTATGTCAACTGAATTATTATGTCAGCCAAAGAACCTAGAAGGGAAGAAGAGGAAGATTTCCTCCCTACAGCTTCAATCCTTGTAGCTGGGCACCAGTGCTTACAACTACCCAAGGTGCTGTAAAGCAGATTGCAGAGAAGGCTGTGAAACCCACAATTAATAAAACAGAAGTTGGACGAAGAGCTATGTGCCCACATCTTGCCAGACTAAGCCCCAAAGTCAAAGTGCAATTACCTTTGTTCAAAGAATTTAAAAGCAAAAATCAACCTCAAAGGAAAACAGATGAAACTGCCAAATGGGAGCCTAAACACGCTTAGTCTTACTGGTTCCAACCCCAAATTGTCAATTCTCTCCAGAATTTTTTCCAAAACTTTAACGAAGTTTGGGGACTGGAAGCCAAGCTTTCCACAAAGGCACTTTTCACCTGGTTTTGGTTGACACTGTTGCAAAAACATACAAAGATGGTATTTGACAAATTGGCAACACATGTTTAAGAATCAGCCTACCAAGGAACAGCGTGGATAATTATGAAATACTTCATTGGCTAAAATGCGAGGGAACAGTCTGGGGTTGGAACTCAATCTTCATCTGGGTGGAGAAGGTCACAAGACATTTACAGTAAGGGAAGAGGTTGGCAGATTAAGTGACAATGTAATTTAAGAATATTTCTCCTAAATTATGCAAAAATGGAAAGCCTTTTGGAGTCAGTGGTTCTGTCCTTGTTCTTGAACTTCCTGTTTTCCAATTTCTTAGAACAGAAAAATAGAGATGTAGGAGCACGTAGCCAGTCTGAACTTCAGTTTTTCCATCTACAAAACCCTGAAGGGATTAGATGAAATAACCCCAAATCCTTTCTAGTTCTTAACTTGTAAATTTCTCTAGTTCTTAATTTATAAATTTCCCCCCTTTAAAGCCAGCAAGGTAGAAACAAGCAGGTGAATTCTCAGAGACAGAAAACAATTCCTCCCCCAAAATTCTCCTTTCTTAAATTGCAACTTACTCATCTGCTTTGATGTTTGAATCAGGAGCAGAGGTTCTAATTTGGGATTTCTGGATCAGTTAAGGATTTCTGAAGGAGCAAGCAGGGTAAAAAAAGGTACATGAGGCCATGTGCACTGAGGAGGACCACCTTATCTCAGGAGAGAGTGGTTGAAGCCATCCCTTGCTTGGGCAGTTTAGCAAATGCCTTTTTTTTTCTTTTTCTTTTTTTTTTTTTTAAAGATTTTATTTATTTATTTGACAGAGAGAGACACAGTGAGAGAGGGAACATACGCAGGGGGAGTGGGGGAGGGAGAGGCAGGCTTCCCACCGAGCAGGAAGCCCAATGTGGGACTCGATCCCAGGATCCTGGGATCATGACCTGAGCCGAAGGCAGACGCTTAGCGACTGAGCCACCCAGGTGCCCTTTTCTTTTTTTTTTTTAAATTTTATTTTATTATGTTATGTTAATCACCATACATTATATCATTAGTTTTTGATGTAGTGTTCCATGATTCATTGTTTGCATATAACACCCAGTGCTCCATGTAGAACGTGCCCTCTTTAATACCCATCACCCGGCTAACCCATCCCCCCACCCCCCCTCCCTTCTAGAACCCTCAGTTTGTTTCTCAGAGTCCATAGTCTCTCATGGTTCATCTCCCCCTCCGATTTCCCCCCCTTCATTTTTCCCTTCCTACTATCTTCTTCTTCTTCTTTTTTTTTTTTTAACATATATTGTATTATTTGTTTCAGAGGTACAGGTCTGTGATTCAACAGTCTTACACAACTCACAGTGCTCACCATAGCACATCCCCTCCCCAATGTCTATCACCCAGCCCCCCCATCCCCCCCCCCCCCCACCACTCCAGCAACCTCAGTTTGTTTCCTGAGATTAAGAATTCCTCATATCAGTGAGATCATATGATACATGTCTTTCTCTGATTGACTTATTTCACTCAGCATAATACCCTCTAGTTCCATCCACATCGTTGCAAATGGCAAGATTTCGTGTTTTTTGATGGCTGCATAATATTCCATTGTATATATATACCACATCTTTATCCATTCATCAGTTGATGGACATCTTGGCTCTTTCCATAGTTTTGCTATTGCGGACATTAGCAAATGCCTTTTTAAGAAAAATTTTTCAACAACAACCACAACAAAATACCAAGCCCCAAACTCATAGAACAAGAGATCAGATTTATGGTTAGCAGAAGTGGGGGGAGGGGAGGTTGGAGGAAAATGTTCAAAAGATACAAATACATAAGTCCTCAGGAGGGAATGTGTAACACAGCAAGTGTAGTTAACCCTGATGTCTGATAGGGAGCTCAGCACAAAGAAAAAAATTTGTTTTCCTTTTTTTTGCTTTCTCTTTTTATTGTATCTAAATGAGAGGGTGGACGCAAACTAAAACTACACTACAGTGATGTATGTCAGTTATATCTCAATAAAACTGGCAGGAAAAAAGATAATTTTTTTTCTCTAGAAATATCTTGTCCATTTGTTGGCAAAACAAGAAGAGGTACTAACGTTTGTAGAGGAAGGGAAGGAGAAAGGCATCAGGAAACTTAGTTTTCAGGTTGAGGGTTGGTTTTGAGCCTGCCCCCTGGCTCGAGGGTGAGTTTCAGAAGCATGTGTGAGAATAGACTCCTGGCCTGGACTTATTCGGAGAGATAATGAGTTAGCTTTTGAGTCCCCTCTCTGCCAGCAAGTTGCGGAATCTAGTTCCAGACCTGGGAGCTGTTTGATTCTGAAATGGAAGACTCTGGGAGGGCACGAGCCTGACTGGTTTCTCCATCATGTACCTTAGTGAAGTTCTGTCGCTTTCTTCACGCAGATCCTGCCCATTTCTGAAGATTAGTTTTAGGGGTTCTATAGGCTGCTGTTATGAATGGCGTCCATTTAGATATTTACATGAATTCTCCGCTCTCTGCTGTATTCACCTCTGCCTGTATCAGTGGATACCACGGGATGCGTAGGTAGAAGAGGTGATGGGCAAGACGGAAACTGTAGCCATGGAAATCATGTGTGATTATCTCCACCTTTTACCCTTATTGGGGTAGATTGCCTTATTTCTTCTTAAACTTCTCTTTGTCCCATTTTTAATTATCGATGCCATGTATTTCTCTTTTCTCTCTTTTCATTAAGAAATCTCAAAACTTGTGAATGTTATAAGCGTACTAATGGAAAGAGAATGGTTTTCATATGCAACAAATTAGAAAGTTAATTCTTTTTGATAATCCCTGGCTTTCTTTCTAATCAACATATACAGTGACACTCCTTGACCATTATCTAAATTCAAATCATAGAGGTAAATATAAAGAGGAGCTCTTGAATTTCTGCAAAATTCCTTCAGGAGCTGGCAGGGTCATGAATGGAATCGGCTGAATGCCCATAAATAGACATGTAGATTGTGACGTGAGCTAACATAGTCAGGGAGCCCCCAAATTCTACCTATAGATAGGGACCTAGTTCTCTCTTTTTTTTCCCGAAGATTTTATTTATTTATTTGAGAGAGAATGAGAGACAGAGAGAGAGCATGAGTGGGGAGGGGCAGAGGGAGAGGGAGAAGCAGGCTCCCTGATGAGCATAGAGCCCGACATGGGGCTCGATCCTGGGAGGATCAACTCCTGAGCTGAAGGCAGATGCTTAACCAACTGAGACACCCAGGCACCCCACCTTGATTATTTCTTAATATAGAAATTATAGAGGATTTTTTCCCTTTTTAAAAATACTTTTCATTTAATTACTTTTGTAGTTAATGTGGGTGTTTTATAATAAGAAATCAATAATTTGTAAAATTATGTTTAAAACATGCTTCAACCAGTTACTATATTAACTTCAAGTTATGGGTGAAAATGGTAATTAACTAGAGATGAAGCAGAAAGGACTCTCTATTTGCCTACATGGTGGGAATCTCCTTCCCATGCAGAACAAGGAGGGGTGGAGTGGGGGAGGGCAGAGAGACGGCTGTTCATAAACTTCTCACAGTGTATCTATGCCAAAGTTCCTCAGTGTTTAACTTTGGGGTATATGCATATAATTTTTTAATCTAACATGAGAAAAATCATAAAATACATGAATATGTTCTCCATGTTTGAAAATTAAACAACACAAAACGCTATCAACTTTGACCTTTCATTCCTATGCCCTCCGACCTATGGTAATTACTACAAAATAGCCCACTGTCTATTTTCAGACCTTCTCAATGCTTTTACACACATATTCAATTTGAAAATGTTTGACCTTTAACTCATTTACATTTATTGCAGTTTTTGATATGCTAATATACTATCTTATTTTATATTAGTCTATTACCATGATTTCTTATTTATTTTATTTCCCTTTTCCTCCCTTTATTAGATGGATCGATTCTTTATTGCCCATTCATTTTCTCAAGTGGGTTTAAAAGTTATTTGATCTATTTCCTATTGCTTAAGTGGTTATGCTTATATTGTTAGCATGTTCATTTAAACATGTATTAATCTCTAAATTTCTAAAAGTAATTTCTACATCCTTCCTTACCCAAAGGGTAGACTCTTACTTAGCCCACCATCACTCCCCTCTTCTCTCTCATTACTTTCTAGGCTATACTCATTTGAGAATTTAGTTTTAGATTTTCAACTTTATTCATTACTATATATTTCAACCCATCTGTAAGTTTTACTGTGTTCTTTGCTTATTTAGTGTATATTTTATGCAAATTCATTCTTGGGTTGAATTTCTACTTTTTTATAAATCATCTTTGAACAAATCTTAATTCTAGAGAAGGTTGGTTTCTGAGTCCTTGTGTGTCCACAAACATTTTGATACCATCGTCCTCACATTTGAATGCTCTCTCACTGGGTATAGAATTCTTGGTTTGAAATAATTTCTCTTCAGAATATCTCAGGATTTCCTTTAACATTCAGTTTTGCTGATGAGAATTTCAATGAAAACATGACCCTAAATCTGTGGAGGTAATCTACTTTTTCTCTCAAAGCTTCTAGAAATCTCTAGTTCCTCTATAACTCTGAGACTTCATAAAGATACATCTTGTCAACTGACGTTTCTCCCACTTGGTCCTAGAGGCCCTTTCTTTGTAAAAATGGGTGTCTTTCTTCAGCCATGATAAGCTTTCATTTATTTTTCTTTATATGTTCCTCCATTCGATTTTCTCTGTTTCTGGAACTCTTGGAATGCGCTTTCATGTCTTTTAACTCATTTCTCAGTCTGACCTTTCAGAGGAAGAGCTTGCCACCCTCTGTTTTTAGGTCACTAATTTATCCATCACTGTGTCCATGCTTCAATTCTTTCCTCCCATTAAATGTTCTGTTTTTGTAATCTAAGAATCCTAAGGTCTCTTACTGGGGTTTTGCTTCTTTTTCATAGCAGTGTATTGTTTTATGGTACAACATCATCTCGAATCTCTCTGATATTGATTAAACAGCTTGGAAATTCATTTCTCTTTCATGAAATTTTTCTGGGGTCAATGTCCCATCTCTCCTTTTTAGTTTGAACATCTGGTATTCTGACTTCTCCATTTCCATCTAAGGAGGAACTAGATTAATCAGCACCCTCCAGGTGACTGCTGTGCATTTGCTCTTCTGTCCAGAGGGAGTGGCTGGTGACCAACTGTCTGTTCTGCACTCAGGTCTATAATTACCCTCATGCGGAATTAAGGCCACTTCTGCTCTCTAACTGCTGACACTGAGCTGGGGCTTCTCTACATCTGCTCGTGTCTTCCTAGTAGGTTTTTCCTGTGCATATGTTGGGCTGTGGTTTCCTCAAGTCTTGTCAATTGGCTCCCATCTGCTTTCTATCTTCCAGAAATTCCTCAAAATTTCAGGACCCCTCAGTGTCACCCCCATTCCCTCAGTGCTATCACAGATTTAGTCTTTAAGAGATCTCTTTTCCTGTCACTTAAAAGGATTTTGGGGGGAGGTGGGGAGGTGTGGGGTGGGAGACATGTGTGCTCAGTGAATGCCCTTTGTCCACTCCACTTAGCACCACAGATAAACAACTATCTTATGTAGTCAGCTCTTTTATTCCATATTTTCAGGAAGTAAGTTATTTCCACCAGCAAATTTTGTAACTAATTAAACCTTGTCTACTCAAAAATAGTAGCTTTGAAAATTTAACTGTGTTGATGTAAATAACATTCAAACATAGATTCCCTTCTCTGGTTTCTTAAATGGAGAACACCCAACTCAATGTAGTGAGCCCTGTGTTTAGGCAGGACCGTGGTCACGACGTGCTCTACTTTCTGGGGGGGGCACAGAGTGCCCACAGTTCTGGGTTCCTCCTTTCCTTTGGCCAAATCAAGGGGTTTTCTGCTCTTAGTTTTATGACTTCTGACACCAACCTTTGTTCTCTCTTGACTTTCCACTTCTAATTTTCTGTGGAGCGGGGAAGCACACTGCCATGCTGTAGATAATGGACGTGAAGCCTGAGGGAAAGAGAATGCGCCTTGGCGAAGTGGCTTTTTGTAAACCGTTTCAGGCCTGCAGGCACTTTTTGCTTACTTCTAGCCCAGGACTTTTCTCCAAGTAGGTAAGCCTTTAACGGGAAGTCTGACTCCGACAAAAAGGGGTGTTTCTGGGCTAATAGGATTGTGATTAAATTTAAAAAATTTATCACTATATTATGTGTATATACACATACACAAATTATATATCATATTAATATATAAAATATTGTATAAACATATAAAGTAATATATTCTTATATATTTCATATTTATGTATTATAAATATACAAATAAATAAAATATGTTATTTTATTACATATTAATGTGTTTTATTACAAATAGATAAAATATGGTATAAATCATTTACATATATAAAGAAAATCTAAATAAACTATATTTTATACATAAATATATAAATAAAATATATTTTATATATTTATAGACAAAGGTATAGATAAATGTATACATAAATATATAAATATATAAATAAAATATATTTTATAGATAAATATATAAATAAGCATATTTATATATTTAAATATGTAAATATAATATATAAACAAGATAACATACTTCACAAGCAAAAAACAGCTTGGTTCTTACGGAAACAACCTCCTACAGAGAAAAAAAATTATTTTCTAAGTATTAGTATAAATCTTTACTTAAATCTCTACTTACTCATAAAATGTGAGTGAGTGACTGGAACATTAAACATCTAGCATAGAGCATAATGCTAATAAAAATTTTGAAGGGGCTCCTAATAGTGCTTTTATTTCTTCCTGCAGATTAACTACCTTCAGCAGAATCTGTGCAAGAGTAATTTATAATGACCCTAGCAGATTGCACGTGCATTCAGAGCTGCTTAACAAGGGCAGCCTGGCTGGTGGAGGTGATGCCCAGCAAGCCTCCAGTTCAGTATGCTCCTGCTTGCGATTTCTCTCTTCTAAAGCTTTTTGTTTTCCAGAACCAGATTCATGTTTAATAAAGTAGTATTTGCAGTGTCCATCCCCTTCAAACTCACCGCAGTAGGCAGGGAGGTAAAATGAATGAAGCATTGCTTGGAACCAAACAAACTTTGATTAGGATTCTGACACCACCATATGCAAATTTGATAAACTTTGCAAGTGACTTAACCTCTCTTCACCTGTTTTCTCATGTATAAATTTAGGAGAATAAAACTCACTGTGGTCACTCTGCAGTCTGTAACCTTTTGTCCAGAGAACAGGTAAAAAATTCTTGGCCTGATATTCAAGGCCTATTCAGTTTGGCACCAACATATCTAGCACCCTCCTGCACTAAAACACTCCTGCCAAGTCCCTCGTGCATAACTCTTTCTATTACAGCCATGTCCGTCTGTCCTCATTTGTGTGGCAGGCAGAATAATGCCCTCTAAAGATATCACATCTGATCCCTGGAAGGTGTGACTTTATGAGGACAAAGGGTCTTTGCTGATGTAATTACGTTGAGGATCTTTAAGTGAGATTACCCTGTGTTATTAGAGTGAGTTTACATGGCCTTACAAGTGTCCCTATAAGAGAGAGGTAGAGGGAGATGACACACAGACACAGAGGAGAGGGGACATGAGGACAGAAGCCCGGGAAGCCAGGGAATGCCTGCAGCCCCCACCAGCTGGAGGGGGGCGCAGATCCTCCCCAAAGGATCTAGAGGCGGTGTGGCCCTGCCAATATCTCTATTTTAGCCCACTGATACTAACCGCCAACTCACCAGGATTGTGAGAGGACAGATTCCCGTTGTTTTCAGCCGTCAGGTTGTGGTTTTTGTTATAGCAGCCACTGGAAACTGATACAGTGGGTTTCCCCCAAAGCTGACCCTGAGACAAGGCTGTGAGTACAAGTATTTGGGAAGTGATAGCAGGAGTTACTGCAAGGGGGTGGGAAACAGTGAGAAGAGGGGAGAGCCAACAAAGGATGTGTTAGAAGTTGGCCTGCTCTGTGTGTGGGCAGAATAGAACTCTGTGGCTAGAATATGTCTTCAGCCATTGGAATAGAAAAAAACTGGTAGGAACGTGGGTAGCCTCTGTTGCAGTCCACCCATGCATCACTGAGATCCACTGTCCCCTCATAATGATTCCATTCTATTCTATCTCTGATTCTTCAAACTGCAATCCTGAAAAAACTTAAAAAGATTAGTGGGATGAGCCAATGTCCTGATGCGGTAGTTGGGCTTGAGGCCATAATTAATATTTGTCAACTCCGTCTTCTGTCACCCATCGACTGGATTCTTCTCACCTGGCTGATGTTCCTTGCTGGTCTAAGCTGGCTTGTCCACTGGGACCCAGACCCTGATCCCTACAGGGTCTGAGCCATGGCTACCTTGCCCCTGTGTCAGGCCCTGGTTGCCACTGTTATCAGCAGACATGGAAACATCAAGATACACCCCAGTGTGTCTCTTGAATTCTGGACACATTCATTTCTGTCCCTTTATGTATCAGCATCTCTAACTTTCATGATAACAAAGGTCAGTTACTCACACCAGAAGAGCAAATGCTTTCCTTGCTGCTGGTCCATCAGTATAAAGGTCCAAACTCACGAACCCACAGTTGTAGCTTTGGGTTAAGTGGGACCCTTACTGTTTCCCCTGGTGGAAGCATTCCATTCCTAGGGGCCATGACTTCTAATATAATAGACCTTAACGCTATGGGAACCGATGCAGAAATCCCTAAGTGAGTTCCTCACAGTGATGATAGGGGTCAAGCCCACTTCTACTCCTCAATTTCTGAACAGTGTATTCTTGCTATTGGGGACACAGCACCATATAATTGCTGTTGGTTTAAAGCACATCACATCTTGGAGGAGGGTGCCCAATGCCATGGGATGTCATCCCCAGATGGTGCCTTGCTGAGGCTCTTGGAAGCCATCCTGGTATTCTACCAGGCTGATAACTTCTAGGGTAATATAGTTTCTGATAGGACTAATGGATCCCATAGTGATGTGCCCATTGTCAAACCTCCTTCAGTGTATAGTGGGTCCTTGGTCCAAAGTGATGTTATTTCCCATGTTGGGAAATGACTTTATAAAACCTCAGTTAATGGTACTGGAAGAAGTAGTGCAGGCCAGGAAAGCAAACCCATACCTGGGATATATATGAGAGTAAAGACAAAATATTGTCCCCCTCAGGGTGGAAGGCATCCCATAGAACTAATTTGACCCTACTGGTTAGACCCCTTGAGGGAAAGTGCTATTCTGTAGTGTAAGTGACTGACAGCTTTTTTTATTGTAATATAAGTGTCTGACATTAACCTTTTGATTATCAATTAATTCATTTCAAAGACATCTGGAATAAACACATCTCCAGCTACACCTAGATAAATTGCCAGATGCCTCATCCATAAAGTTCCCCTTTTACAAAGCCCCGGCTGACCTAGATGACTGACGACTTGAGTGACCCTTCTCCCTTCCTGTGCCTTAATCCCTGCTCTTAAGTTTTAAATTCACCAAGAGTGAACTCGTGAAACCCTAGGCCCCACACCCTCAACCCCAATAAAGGCAGAACCCCAGGTCCTCTCTCTCTCTCTCTGTCTCTCTTTTTTTTCAAGATTTATTTATTTAGGGCGCCTGGGTGGCTCAGTTGGTTAAGCGACTGCCTTCGGCTCAGGTCGTGATCCTGGAGTCCTGGGATCGAGTCCCGCATCGGGCTCCCTGCTCGGCAGGGAGTCTGCTTCTCCCTCTGACCCTCCCCCCCCCTCATGCTCTCTCTCTCTCATTCTCGCTCTCAAATAAATAAATAAAAATCTTAAAAAAAAAAAGATTTATTTATTTATTTGAGAGAGAGAGAGAGCATGTGCACACACATGTGGGGGGAGGGGCAGATGGGAAAGAATCCCAAGCAGACTCCTTGCTGAGCGTGGAGCTCTACACGGGCCTCAATCTCAGGACCCTCAAACCATGACCTGAGCTGAAACCAAGAGTCAGCCACTCAACTGACTGAGCCACCCAGGAGCCTCCCACTCTCACTCTCTCTCTTTATCTCTACCCACAAACTCACCGTGTAGTCCCAGGCATGCTGTGTACCCTTCAGGACTTATGAATAATATACTTTGTTTTATCAAAGTTCCCTTAGTTGTTGCTGAGATGTGTCTTGCAGTCATAAGATGCATAATGGCCAGTCCAGCCACAAAACTGGCTGTGACTAGGGCAATGTCTGTGGGGGCTCACCACCAGCAGTATGGCATGGGGGGGTGAGGCTTTCCTAGCTGGTGGCATCACTATCAACAGGCTGAGCCTGATACAAAATACAATCCTAGGGCTCACTGCCATGTCTCTCTCAGATTTTCAGCACTGACAGCATCTCGATCAGACCTGGTAAATCACAGTCCATGCTATTTGCCCATGTATAGCCTCCATTTCCACCACATGACTACTATGCTCGTGGACCTCCCCCACATTGCCTCCTCTATGTGTGAATCTGTGTCCCCCTTAAGTCTCCAACATGCCCTCAGCTCATGACCTCTCACCTATTCTTTGCCACAGTCACCTCCTAATGGACTCCATCCAGGTCCTGGTCTACCAGCTGTCTGAGGGAAGGACAGCGTCTCTGCCAGGGCTGGAGTTATCTGACAAGGCGCTCTGAGGCCTCTGGGTGTGAAAGCTGCACAGTGGCCTGTGCCAAAAGGAAGTCCAAACTCTGGTCCCACTTCCCACTTGATCCCTAAAATCACTCTGCTGACATGCTGTATCTCAGCAAGTATCTCTCGTGAGCACCGCCCTATGAGGATTTTCAGCTTCAGTTTATGATCCTCCTCTCTCTGGTGCATCCGATTGAGTCCTCCTGGAGGGAGAGGGAATAGTCTATAACAACTTCCATTTCTTACTCTCTCCCTTCCCTCCCCAGGTGTGATTGTGTACCCATAGTTTCCTTCACATAGAAGGAACCCAAATTAAGCCTAAGACTATAATGGCGGATACATGTCATTGTAAGATTTTCCTAACCCATAGAATGGACAACACCAAGACTGGACCTTAATATAAACTATGGTCTAGATAAACTGTGGGTGACAATGGTGTGTCAACCGATGCAGGATCATCAATTGTGACAAATGCAGCACTCTGGTGGGGAGTGCTGTTACAGGGGAGGGTGTACGTGTGGGGGGCAGGGAGTATATGGGAATTCTCTGAGTCTTCTGCTCAGTTTTCCTGTGAACCCAAAACTGCTCTAAAAAGTAAACTCTACTAGAAAAAAAAAGGCTGGTTTTCATACAGCAAGTGGGAGAGTTACACCATTCCCATGTGCCCAACCTTAGCTAGACCACCACACAAAAGTTACGTGAACAGATGACTTATAGTTTCTTAAGTCCTCTTAGCAACCTTTAAGATGAACTGATATGCATAGTGTGAGTGTCTCCCACTGTGAAGCAACAGTGGATCAGACACCCATCATATACAACAGTATGAATACCAGGAGTTCCCTTTTCCGTAATTTTTTTTCTCCTAAGCCTGCTGTGCTCTGGAGTTTCAGCATCACTTACTGCTTGTATGTTAGGTGTGCATTCACTGAGTAACTATATAGGAAATACCTACAATGACCAGGCCCTGAGCTACATGCCGGAGAAACCATTGTTGGTATTATTTTTTTCTTTTTAAGATTTTATTTATTTATTTGACAGAGAGAGAGAGAGAGCACAAGCAGGGGAGTGGCAAGCAGAGGGAGAAGCAGACTCCCCGCTAAGCAGGAAGCCCAAGTCGGGGCTCGATCCCAGGACCCCGGGATCATGACCTGAGCTGAAGGCAGATGTTTCACCGACTGAGCCACCCAGGTGCCCCGGAGATACCACTGTGAAGAAGACACAGCGCCTTCCGTCAAGCAACTGAAACATGGACTGGGAGCCGCAGATAAGGGAGGAGGTGATTGCAGTGTGGACAAGTGGCCCCCCAGATACCAGGAGGGTGCACAGGAAGAACCATGGAGGCTCCACAGAGTCCCAAGAAGATACCATCTAAGCCAAATTCACAAGGACCACGAAATTGACAAGGGCTATGGACGTGAGGTCAGGCAAGGAAATAACTTGTAAAACAAAACAAAACAAAACAAAACAAGAATCAGGGGAGAATATGAAATATTTGGAGGAACTGCAAATAGTTGAGTGGGAAGTTTCTACCTAGAGTCTCAGAGGGAGTGTGGCCCTCGTATCTAACACCTTGATCTCGGACTTCTAGCCTCCAGAACGGTGGAAAAGTACTTCGCTGTTGTTTCTGCCACCCAATTTGTAGTATTTTTTCTTAGCCAAGCTTTAGGAGATGAATACAGAAGGTGTACTCAGAACCCTAGTGCAGAGCCACCTGGGGAAGGTGGATCATGAGATGGCCCCAGCAGGGGTGAGGACCACAGAGGGAGGGTCCATCTGGTGGGATCTGTGATCTCAAAGGTGATGCAGCCCTTGCTGCAGCTGGTAGCTGCTGGGGTCAGGTGAGGGAGAGCATCCTCTGATGTCCTGCCAGTGACTCTCTCTTTTTTTCTTTTTTAAGATTTTATTTATTTATTTGTCAGAGAGAGAGAGAGAGCAAGAGAGCACAAGCAGGGGGAAGGGCAGACAGAGGGAGAAGCAGACTCCCCGCTGAGCAGGGAGCCCGATGTGCGTCCCAATGCCAGGACCCTGGGATCATGACCTGAGCCGAAGGCAGACACTTCCCCGACTGAGCCACCCAGGCATCCCATGTGACTCTCTTTTTCTGGACCTAAGTTAGAACCCAGTTGACATGGGGGCTGCCAAAACGTAGATTTTGGGGTAGGGTGTGGAATAGATCTGAGGAGGAGGAGACAAAGACTGGCATTATTAGGGACTCACTCTTTAGGCTGGCGGGAGCAGCGGACGGTGCTCTCTGGCCAAGTCTAGAAACGTAGGATATCAAATACTGCACCACTTTACCCTAAAAGTGGGATGTGAAGCTGGTTTAAAGTGGAAAAGGATCCTAAACACAAAGGCAAAATATTAAAATCCATTATGGTCTAATGATTCCAAGTAATGGTCAAATGACCTGGAGTCAAGAAAATCAGCCCATGTTGAATCGGGGACAATTTGGACATCTGGATTTTAGACACATTTTTTTTTGTTTGTTTTTAAATCACTTGTTCTACCTAGCTTTCATCATTATTTTGAGAAGGAATTGAAACAATAGCACTAGAGTGGTTATGAGAAACAGAGAGGAAATTTAGGGCTGAAAAACCTAAAAAAAAAAAAATTTAAAAGAGAGAAAAAGAAAGGTTGCACGCAGGTAAAATCTGCCCAAATCAAGAAGTGAGAGAGTAGGTTGTTAGAGTGGTATTTATACCACGATCACTCTATAAGGTCCCTAGACTTCATGTCCTACAGTAAAAATTAAACTGGTTTTTGTGATGTGGTTGTTTCCAAAAGGATTTGAAGCACTTACAGATTAAAACAAATAAGATACTTAAAGTAAAAATCCCCATCCTTCTTTAAAGGGAACAGTACTTGGTAATGAATTTGAGATAAAGCTTTCTTTCATATAAAATAAGATATTTATATTTATATGTAATGCAATTTGTAATGAATGCATATAATTTTATATTATGTCATTATATTTATATAGAATACTTTTACATTTGTGATTTAAAAATGCATTAAAAAAATCCATTTGCAGGGACAAAAACCCTGGAACACAAAATTCATGAAACTAGTCCTGGCATAAAGGATGGTGGGCAATATCTTTACCCAGTATCTTGTTTGGGCTGCTAATAAAAGAGAGAACATTACATTAAGTCTTTAGTCAAAAATAACATTCTGCGATTCTTTGCTTTCCAGTGTTTTAAATTAGTATCGAAATAGAATGCAAGAAATCACACCACCTTATAACCAACATGGCCTTAGCACATGTTAGAGCCCCTGAGGGACGTGGGTGGGATCTTAGTAAATCCACAATTATTACTCCAAACATGTCTAAACAGTGAATCACATGTCGCTGATTGAAGCCAGGGTTGGAGGTCATTGCAAACATGATATATTACCGGGAAAAACTGAGATCATCGAACAAATTCATCGGTGCCCTATTCAGCCCACAACGAACACGAACGGCAGAAGCCCACAAAAAAGGCCTTGAGAGTTCCTGCCTGCGCACACAGATGCAGTGCGCCCGATGCCCATCACAGCCCCGCAAAGCCAGGCGGGCGTGGAACACAGGACGCAGGAATGGCCTCTGTCGGGTGAGATAGATCACCCCACGTCTGTGCTGCTTCACCTCAAAGGGACCTCAACTGGTAGTGGATAGCTCCCTTGAACAGAGCCTTCAAGGAGGTCATAAATCTAAGAGGAAGAGAAAAACTGAGTTGCAAATACAAAGCCAGTATAAACCCAGGGAACATACTTCGCGTGTATAAGGAGGAAGAGGAGTATTTCTCCTTGAGAGTCCTTGATGCTTTCCCTGCAGGGGCTCGGGACACTTTCTCATAGCTCGCTAGAGGCTGAACAGGGGCAGTGTATTTTTTTTTTTTTTAAGATTTTATTTATTTATTTGAGTGAGAGAGAGAGAGAGACAGCACAGGAGCGGGGTGTGGGGGGAGGGACAGAGCGGAGAGGGAGAAGCAGACTCCCCGCTGAGCAAGGAGCCGGATGCGGGGCTCGATGCCAGGACCTTGAGATCATGACCTGAGCCGAAGGCAGACGCTTAGACTGAGCCACCCAGGCACCGGGAGGCAGGGGTGGGGGCAGTGTATTTTAATGGTCAGGTAGGCACAGAGAGGTTAAAGGTCTTGCCCCAAACAACCCAGGAAGTTAGCAGGAGAGCTAGATGAGCCTTCACAGCCCCGTAGTTTCTAGGACTTTGATCATTTAATTGAGTCAGGCTGCAGTTCTCAGAGGACCTGGAACTCACCAGATAACTAGGCTTCCTCCAGGCCCGCAGCACATTACCAGCTTCGTGATTGTGCTACCAAGATGCAAAGAGACTCTGTGTGCACAGTACCTATCCCCCAGGGCCCCTGTGTGGCTAGCGACTATGATAAGGTTTTATTGCTGAGAGATGTAAAGGGAGGGGGGGGTTGACAATAAAAATCAAGCTGGGCAGAGCAATGCCTCTGTACTTAAAAAGAAATATATATATATATTCCTAGTGTTTAAAATCCAGATGCCTTACCACATTTGTTTGTCTATTGAGAAACATTTTCGTGAAAAGCTACATAAATGGTATTTTGGCAATTCTTATATAAAACAGTGAATCACCATTGTCACCTCTTAGAAAACACAGGTCCAGGGACACCTCTGTTGGGGTGGCATGCTCCCCGTTTAACTATAAGGATGCTTCCCAAAGGATTGTAAGCAGAAAGAATGCTTTTCTGAGTGTTAAAAATAAGTAGCTACTTACCCACATAAAGGTATAAATGATGCCAAGTGATTTCAAAATATAGTGATTTGACTGATTATCCCTAGTAGGATATATCCTACTGGCAAAAAAGAACCCCAAAGAAACTGCTAACTACATTGAGTACTTAAATTGTTACTAACCATATTGGTGGTGTTTTTCTGAAACTAATGCTCATCAGGTAAAACAAATACATAATTTTGTTAACATCACTATGGCCAAGATTTTCATCATAAGTGATTAGAGTTAGAAATATAAAATCAAGAAGTAAAAACTCTCTAACTTCTATTTCAATTGGCTACATCATTATGCTCATAAAGTATTTTTTCCTTTAAAAAATGCTTTTTTTTTCCTAGTTCTGTCGACTAAAAGAGCCACAGAAATACACCCAGAAGCAATGAGCCTCCCTCATATTCATATTGGGATCTCTAAGTATATTCCCTGTTACAAGGCTCTTTGGAGAAATAACTGCTTCAGATCTGGCCCAGGAAATAGATAAGATGAGCCTGGCACATCTTAGCATGCCAGAAAATAAGAAAATTTACTTAAGACCATTGAGATTGTGTCAAAAGGCTTGGGATCCAACCTAAAGAGGCCTCCACTCACCAAAGATGGGACAATTTGATTTTTAGAAAGAATAATAACTTCCAAGAATTTAAGGGCTTCAAATATCTTATTATCCATGAGTTCAAAATGATACTGAAAAGAAAACCCATCATGGGTCACTGTTGACAGATGCGAGGGGACTACCTCACTAGTCTAACATTTATCCTGCTTTTCCTGTACAACTGTGCACCAAGGTAATCATATAGCTCATGAAGGAAAGTCTTTCCTTATAGTACTCCAGCTAATAAATGGAGAAGGGTCAATATAATAACATCATTTCTCAGCCCCTAGTAAAATAATGGATGTAGGCAATGGTCATCAATGATTGATAAACCATTAGATAGAAAACTGATGGAAAACTATAAAACAATGGAAAGACTGACAAGACCTGACCCAGTAATCAATTTTTACATCATAGATAGGGGGACAGTTAGACATTATGTGTCTCCTGATGGAAGTACACAAGTATGAATTATTCTTCCCCCAAAATGGAAATTTAATCTGATAAAGCCTCTAGATCTACTTGCCAGTTTTAAAGAAATTTGGAAGACAGAAACATATGTTCAATGATACCATAAGGATGCAATTAACAAAATTTAGAGGGGAAAGGACCTCGTTTCTTTAATCTCTTCAATAAATAAAGTGCCAAGAAAAATATAGAGAGGGAAATCCATAAGTTAAAAGTCAAACAAATGCAATATGTACCTACTGATCAACAATAAAGATGTAGTAACTGATAGTAAAGACATTTTGAGATACTCTTGGAAATTTGAATGACTATTTTATGATGTTAAGGAATTATTACTAATTTTTCACATGTGATATTTATGTTGTGATTAGGTTTTAAAGGAGTCCTTAATTTTTAAAAAATGCCTGGTAAAATATGTGCAGATGAAATGATATGTTGTCAAGGATTTTCTTGAAAATAATCTAGTTTAGGAGGGAGGGATTGAAGAGGTATTTATGCAATAAGATCAGCCATGAGTTAATAGTTATCAAAGCTAAGTGATAGATACATAAAGGTTTGTTATAGTCTTCCCTACTTTTGTGTGTGTTTAATCATTTCATAATAGAGGTAAAAATTTAAAAGCTCTAAGACCCAACATCATTTAAATAATTAATTTTTCTTTAAATTTCATTTCTAGGGGCTCAGTCATTAAGTGTCTGCCTTCGGTTCAGGTCATGATCCCAGGGTCCTGGGATCAAGCCCTCATCGTTCTCCCTCAGCAGAAAGCCTGCTTCTCCCTCTCCCTCTAACCCTGCTTGTGTTCCCTCTCTCACTGTCTCTCTCTCTGTCAAATAAATAAAATCTTTAAAAAATAAGTAAATAAATAAATAAATTCCTATATTAGCAGAAGTTAAAGGAATATGCACATTATTTGGTGCATGTTTCTGTCCAATGGGACAGAAATTCCAAATATTATCGAGAAAAATTTGATAACATCTTCCTGGCCTCTTTAATGATTAAACAATAGAATCGATGTCTCAGTGACTCTTGTTAAGCCACAAATGAGACAATAAAGAAAAAGATAGGTTGGTGCTGACTTTAATTTGCAAACATAGCCTTTTAAACAAGTGGCACCTTCAAACACCTTACTTTGAGGATTGCACTTGGTGGACACAAATTGGCAGAAGAGGAATCCTTAGGCTAACTATAGCTGGGGTCAGAAGGAGTATTATAGCATTTTGTAGCAAGTGTCATAAAATCAATGACTTCTGCTGTGTGGTAGAGGAGAGAGGATTTTCAGGTCTTCTCCAACCTGAAAGATGCTCTTATCTTGCTCCCCTCACAGAATATAGTGATCTTTAGATATCGTCCCACTACCTCAACATGAAATGAGAGAGAGAGAATGAAGGTCTACCACTATAAAGGGATAAGCTGACTGCTTTGACGGTCTTGCAAGATCCATGTGGCTGGAGCATAGAGAACAAAGCCAGGAGGAACAGGAAAAGAGACTAGGGCAGGAGGCAAGAGTCCCATCTCGTGGAAGCCATGGCCTGCAACTGAGAGGTTTGGACTTTATCCTGCATACGAGAAGCCATTGTTGGGTTTTAAGCTGGTGAACACAATGACCAGACTTGCATCATTAAAAACTCACTATGAGTAAAAGGACTAAGACTGGAGCAAGCATGGGAATCGTGGTAGGAGGGTAATATTTTCACCAGACATAATGGTAGCTGATAGAGGTTGTGGAAATGGAAAGAAGCAAGAAGATACAAGATATATTTCAGAGGTAAAGCTGACCGTGTGTGTTGCTGTATTGGTTATGAAGGATCAGGGAGAAAGATTTCAAGGAATACGCCCAGACTGAGTGGCATGATCAACCAGAAGGAGGGATGTGCACAGAACTAGATGAAGAACACAAGAAAAGAAGCAGGAGACCAAGAGTCAAATTGCATGCATACTAAGTTTGAGATGCTGATTAGATATCCAAACGACATCCACATGGTGCTACCGAATAAAAGTTAGGATATGGGTCAGGAAGAAAGAAGTGTCATCATCAGGCATTCGCACAGAGCAGAAGGTAATGTCTTCTGATGCTGATCAGAACAGGAAGTATGGAAGGCTGGGTAGAATCATAGGGAGAGAGCCAACTGGAATTAGAAGCCCACTGAAATGACAAGATGCACCATATTGAGGGTCTTGAGCTGTGGCCAACTAAGACCAACTCCCAGTCACACTAGAGTACAGACCACCTGTCTGCCGAGTTCTGCCACCCTCTGCACATAGAAAGTCTTCTCAGCTTTCTGAGGAAGCTTTCCTAGGATGGAGTCATCCTTCTGCCATCCTGGAGGTCCTGATCTTTCAAGACAAGGCTGGGCCAGGGGAAGACCAGGATTGGGCCAGAGTTTAGTAAGGTCTTTGCATAGCTTCAGGGACCAAGCAAATCTTCTGTCTTTCTTGAGGAGGACTCTTCTCAAGGCAGTTATTGTGAAAAGTAGAAAAAGATCTATGGTACCATCGAGTAAGCCTCAAAAATTGCCAGAAATCATAATCACAGCAAAGTGGGGGAGAGCTGTGCCCTCTTCAGAACTGCTAGTGCTTTCTTCAGCACACACAGATGTAGCCCATACATTCTGCTGTGACACCGTCACAACCCCCGGAGAAGTATTTTTTAGGTTTGGGTTTGGTAGTAAAGCTGCAAACATGATCAGAGTCTTATAGAATGTCAGAATGAGGAAAGTTGTCCAAGGAAACATCTGTTTTTAATCTTTTTGGTATGGCAGAATTCTTTGAATACATGATGGACACTGTGGATTCTCGCCTCTGGAAAATAAATATTACATATGGAACAATTCACATACAATTTTAAGGAGTTTGAAGAATCCCTGCTATTCATGGAACCATTTGTAGGTCAATGGATTCCTGACCAGGACTCCTGGGTCTGGGAAGTGATATAAGATGTGCTTTAACGACAGGAAACGACAGATGTTGGCAGGGATGCGGAGAAAGGGGAACCCTCCTACACTGTTGGTGGGAATGCAAGCTGGTACAACCGCTCTGGAAAACAGTATGGAGGTTCCTCAAAAAGTTGAAAATAGAGCTACCATATGATCCAGGAATTGCACTAGTGGGTATTTACCCCAAAGATAAAAATGTAGGGACCCAAAGGGGTACATGTACCCTGATATTTATAGCAGTAATGTCCACAATAGCCAAACTGTGGAAAGAGCCAAGATATCCATCGACAGATAAATGGATAAAGAAGATGTGGTATATATATACAATGAAATATTATGCAGCCATCAAAAGGAATGAGATCTTGCCTTTTGCAATGATGTGGCTGGAACTGGAGGGTGTTATGCTGAGCGAAACAAGTCAATCAGAGAAAGACATGTATCATATGACCTCACTGATATGAGGAATTCTTAATCTCAGGAAACAAACTGAGGGTTGCTGGAGTGGTGGGTGGGAAGGATGGGGCGGCTGGGTGATAGACATTGGGAAGGGGATGTGCTATGGTGAGCACTGTGAATTGTGTTAAGACTGTTGAATCACAGATCTGTACCTCTGAAACAAATAATGCAATATATGTTAAGAAAAAAAAAGAAGAAGAAGATAGCAGGAGGGGAAGAATGAAGGGGGGGAAATCAGAGGGGAAGACAAACCATGAGAGACGATGGACTCTGAAAAACAAACTGAGGGTTCTAGAGGGGAGGGGGTGGGGGGATGGGTTAGCCTGGTGATGGGTATTAAAGAGGGCACGTTCTGCATGGAGCACTGGGTGTTATGCACAAACA
Source organism: Neomonachus schauinslandi (assembly GCF_002201575.2). Lineage (NCBI taxonomy): Eukaryota > Metazoa > Chordata > Mammalia > Carnivora > Phocidae > Neomonachus > Neomonachus schauinslandi. The sequence continues at coordinate 84,085,093 of NC_058408.1, forward strand.
ATGAATCATGGAACACTACATCAAAAACTAATGATGTAATGCATGGTGATTAACATAACAATAAAAAAATTTTAAAAATGTGCTTTAATAAACACAAGAAGACAAGTGAGGCAGTCTGAAGATAAACAGCATCTTCCATGCATCATCTTCTAGCATATTCTGGACATGGACTAGATCAGAAGAAGGTCTGTTCACATGGAGCTGTTCCAAGAGCTCAAAGGTCATCAGGAGAGGTAATCATCATGGATACCACAGTTGAAGACAATTTGGAAAGAAGCAAGCTTATCCTCTTTTTCTTTACTAAAAACCTCAAGGTCCTTAGGAGCAAGAGGGAAGAGGGAGAAGAGCAGGCATGCTCCCTGGTACTGATGGGCTCACAGAGGACCTGGGCATCAGTTGTGTATAAGGCAGACATCCGTTTGGCTGGAATTCAGGCTTTGGCTTTGAATGAATTCTCTTGCTCCCAGTAGGACCTGTCTCAATCTGACAACAATTTGTCCTAAGTGATGTACTTGCCAGGATTCCATGGCACAGAGGCAGCAGGGACATAGGAAATGTTGCTGGCAAAGTCCAAAGTGAAGCTGAAGGGACTTCAGTGGTTTCCTGCCAACAGTCATGTGCTGGGCTTGGCAATTGGAAGGATGGTCCTGAGCATCCAGGGATGAACCAAGATACAAAATACAAGTCCAGGTGAAAGACTGCAAGGCAGAACAAAGGAGGCTCTTATCGAGATGCTGCGGGAGGGAGCCATGAAAAGCCGCAAGCTCATTTTATCAGACCAAGGACCAGATTTTTGTTTCCTTCTCACCAAGAGATGCCAGGAAACCTGTGATCTTCTGCCAAAGACAGGAAAGTGAATTCTTTCTAAGGATTCGTTCTAAAAGCCTTTCATAGACAGTGCCAATGAAGTAAGAATGGCCTTTGGTGGTTGTGCCATTCCAAACTCTCTGACTGACAAACCTGCTCATGACTTCTCCTGTGCATTCCCAAGAAAAGGGCATTCTAGAAAGGCTCAAGTTATTTCCAAATGTTGTGCATATTCTTCATAGTGTCTCAGTCCCTCAAGGACCACACAGAAGTACAGCACCCGTTACGTGGATTTCCGCCAAGTAGCGTAGATGTGCTCACCTTCCCTTGGGAGAGACCACTTAGGCATAAAACGCAGAATGGGATCATTTCTATTGAACTTCAAGAGAGCTAGTTAATTTTTAAAAATAGTTCATATTGCCTTTAATAAACGAGAAAAGGGAAACTCAGGCCCAGGCAGAAATGAGATTCTAAATGTAACTTCTTTAGGCAACATGCAGTCAGGTTTTGTGTGGTGTCTATGGTAAGGGTGGGCTGCTATCACACAGCCTGACCTCCAGGAGTAAAACTGATGCAGGGAGCTTCCATCAACTCTGCATTAGTGAGATGAATCTGGAGCTTCTTTCTTATGCCAAGTCCTTTAGGTTAAATACGTACTGAAAACAGTCCTCCCCCACTTTGGTTCAGGGAGTTTAGGAAGACCTTCCTTGAGCAACCCATCTAGGGCTTTGGAGACTGGAAAGATAGCAGGATGGAATATGGGTGAAAGCAACGCCTGGGGTTGTTAAAACCGACGGGTGGGGGGAGGAAAGTTTTCTTATTGAAAAACCAAGCATTATTCTATTTTACTGCTCTATTGAGACCCCTTGCTCAGAACACAAGCTAGGTCTGTGACTCTTGAACCGGGTAGTTCTTCTGAGCCCTGCAGTGAAATGTGTTTACCCGGGGGGCTAGAGGAGCTGGTGAAAAGTGGAGGGTGTTGCCAACACACATGCTTTGTCATTTAGAACTGCCCAGGGAGCAGTTACGAAACACACACCTGCAAATTGCAAGGTGATCACTTCCCCAGGTGACGTGCAATAAGACACGCAGGGACATCGGTCCTCATGTGTCTCCTTCCCAGAAATGCCTCCAGGTAGAACATTGCCTCACTTGGAGGAGGGTGGCCCCAGCCTAGGAATTTGGCCACAAAGGATTTATGATTCACCTTAAGGACTGGAGACATTTAGAGGTGAGACCAATTGAGCATGGGAGTGTGAGAAAAATCCGTTCTGGTCATCTGCTAATCTGGGATCACACTCTTCCCTATGCGTCTGAGAGCAGGTGACGGCCTTTTGGCAGCCTGGGGAGTCAAGTGCAGTAAGAGACCTTGCAGCTATTCTAGAGAATCGCTGAGCTCTCAGCCTCAGAGAGAAAATAGAGAATGTCTTAAGTCTCTCCAGACAATACCTGTTGTCATTAGTTCTTCCTCAAGGTTTGTATAAAACTCACTGTTTGATGCACACATTCAAGAGAGCTGCTTGGAGGGCCCACCGTGGAGGTCCACCATGGACTAGGCCTTGTGTCAGGGGCAGGGCAGTATGCAGCTTCATGAGGCCACATGAGTGGCCACGAGGAGTCCTGTGGAAGTAGTTAACCTGTGCTTTGACGGGGCTCTCTTCTCTCCCATAACCCCCAGCTATTTGTCAGCACTGTCATTTTGAAATTTGAGAAACCTATCGCTGGAGAGCAGAGGGAGGTGGGACCAGGCTGTACTCTGGGGGCGCTTCAGTACCAGCTGCATGGAGAGTAATCCTGAGCCATTCAGATGGGAAACCTCCATGCAGGAGAGCAAAGCACACTTGTCCCAAGGACTTTGATCATGTGTTTCAAAGGGCCGGATGACCTTAAGGGAATCCACATGATGGGAATCTTGCAGGCACCAGGGTGTGGTTGGTTATCTGAGCTGCCTTCCTGTTTCACTGCCTACATGGTCATATAATTAGCTTTCCCCCCACTCCATTCTGGGGTCTTTCATTATTTCTTGGATGCTGTCACTGGGGCCCTGTGACCCTCTCCCAAGACCTGATTTCTCTGACCCCTTGTCAGACAGTCAGCTGGGAACAGGGCCCAGTAGGTGGGAGAAAGGGAAGGCTTACAAGCTACAGAATTGCTAATTTCCTCAGGAATCCTCCAAAGTTCTCTTTGATCCCTTAAGAGGATCTCAATGAATATGTACATTTATTTTATACATTTTTTAAAAAGTTTATTTTGCAGATCAGAATATATCTTATGATCTCATTTTTGCCCAGGGACCCAGGGTAAGGAATTAGAAAATGAACATAAAATGAGAAAAAATGGAGAATCCCAGAATCAACTCCCTTTACCTCATTCGTGTTTGTCGAGCTCAGACAATATTTCAAAGCCGTTATAGGGTCTGTGCAAATTCCAAGAAACACATGACATGTGGTCTCCGATCTCTAATCATTATTTTTATTTACTTTGCTAAATATTTTTAAAAATAATATAGTCATATCAGATAAATTTGGAAAATAAAGTGGGAAGTAATCCCAAATCCCACCTAACATGCTCTACAATTTTCAGATTAGCACATGTTCATCTTTGCCTACATCTCTGCACGTTTTTTTTTCCAGAGACAACCATAGGTTATGTTTGACTTTACAACCAGTTATTTATTTTTATTTTTAAAATGTTTAAAAAGATTTTATTTATTTATTTGACAGAGAGAGACACAGCAAGAGAGGGAACACAAGCAGGGGGAGGGGGAGAGGGAGAAGCAGACTTCCCGCCAAGCAGGGAGCCCAATGCGGGGCTCGATCCCAGGACCCTGGAATCATGACCTGAGCTGAAGGCAGACGCTTAACTGAGCCACCCAGGTGCCCCTATAACCATTTCTTTTTTACTTGATGTTACAATAGATTATAAAATGAAAACTTCCCCTCAAAACATAAAAACACAAAACAAAACAAAAACAAAACAAACAAAAACTTCTTATATAGCTTTATGGCCCTTTCTTTCTTTCTTTGATCACTTCTTCTTTCTAACTGCATTTATACTTTCATATAATTTTACCTGAAAGGGACAAAATCACACGTGTTGGGGGATCTTCTACAGCTTCCTTTTCTCTTTTCTCCTCCCCCTCCTCTACTTGTCAAACTGCTGACCGAGCAACTAGCCCCAAATTTAGCTTTCTTACCAACATGATGTGAATTCTTCCTTACTTTCCTCAGTTCATAAAATATAATCACCCTCCCCCCCCCACACACACACGCACAGAGTCTTTTGGCACTGTTTTACAAAAATGGGATCATATTATGGCAATTTCTTTGCATCTTTTCTTCTTGCTCAGTAAAAGCACTAATTCATTCTTTGTGATAGCTTACTAAAATTCCATGGAGTGGATGTGTCATAAATTATTCAACAATTTCCCTATTCATCATTATATACTGTGTTTACAAATTTAACTCTACAAACAAAAACAGCATCTTAGATAAACATTTTATACAGCTGGCCTTATGATGTTGATACTTTTATTTCTATGGTAAATATTCTCATGAGTGGGATTGCAATTTATTTTACTTTTTAGGAGACTTTGCCAGATTGCTTTCCCACAAAGACTATAAATACTCACATTTCCACCAGCAAATGGGAGAACGTGCTCTTCTCTCTTGCCTGCCAGCAGAAGGCTCTTCCTTAAACCTGGCATTATGGATGTAAGTCATATATCATTGTTAATTTAACTTCCAATTTTCCCACTACTACCGAACTTGAGTGTCTTTTCATATATATACCAAACATTTGGAGTTGCTTTCCTGTGAATTGCTTGTTTATACCCTGGTCCACATTTCTTTGGATTGTAGGTCTTTTTCTCGTCAATTTGTTAAGAGTTCTTTGTATGGTATCATTTTTATTTTGACAGATTTCAGATCAGATTTCAAATACAATTTCTGCTTACCTATTGTCTATCTTTTCCTACATAAAAGTTAAGCCTTTATGTAAATATATCTGTTTTTCCTCAACAGATTCTGGATTTCCTGCCTTGGGTAAGAAGGTACTCTAAATTTTACATGGGGCACCTGGGTAGCTCAGTCATTAAGTGTCTGCCTTCGGCTCAGGTCATGATCCCAGGGTCCTGGGATCAAGCCCTTCATCGGGCTCCCTGCTCCGCGGGGAGCCTGCTTCTCCCTCTCCCACTCCCCCTGCTTGTGTTCCCTCCCTCGCTGTGTCTCTCTCTGTCAAATAAATAAATAAAAATCTTAAAAATAAATAAATAAATAAACAAATTTTACATGTGATCTTTCAGACTTTTTCTGAAGGTTTTTATGATTATATGTTTACACTTCAGTCTTCTTCTATCTGGAATTTCGACTTTCATATGCTTTGAAACAGAGCACAGTTTTGCTTTCTTTCAGACAGATAGGTGTTTATGATAGCACATTGACTAACCAAAACATTTTCCCACAGAATTAAAATATCGCACTTATATCTTACGGTCTTGTATATCCTTGGTTGTCTTTCTAGCTTAACTATATTGTTTCACTGATCTATGTTTCTATCCCAAAAACAATGCCATATTTATTTGTCAGTTTATATGTTTAATTCCTTCCCCTCTTTAAACAATGAAAACAAAACAAAACAAAACAAAAAAACTTTTCTACTATCTGTTGGCATTTATTTTCCCATTTAAACATTTATGTAACTTTAGGTAATAATTAAAAAAAAACACTGTTAGGATTTGCATTGCTTAGGATATAGTTTCAGATGCTGTAATAAAGAGCCAAAGTGATAGTGACTTAAACGGATAGGAGTTTTGATTTGTTTGTGTCTTTCTTACAAAAAATGCCAAATATAAGCAGTCCGGGACTGATGTGTCAGTTTCATGGTAACAGAGCCAGGTTCTTTCCATCTTTTGTCTAGCCATCTGTGGAGATGGTGGGCTGCTCATCTGCATTCCAGTAAAAAGGGAAAATGAACAAGGAAAGGTCAAGCCTGCCCTCCCCACCCCCAACACCACATACACTTTAAGAGTGGAGGTTGCTCATACAATTTCTGTCTGCACCTCACTGGCTTGAGCTTGATCACGGGATAGCACTCAGTTGCAAGGGACACAAAGGAAGCTCACTGTGATGTCATGATTTATAATAAGAAATATGTATCTGGTATTTGTCCCCAGTCCCTAACACAAGCTCCTAAACTCCTTATAAATTCCTAAGTGATAAGAGCCCAGGAGCATCTTTTGTTCTATTGAGGTCATTCTGAGTGGGCTCCTCGATGCCTCCTGGATGGGGCTGGTCACCAGAAATATGAAGGAGAAGTTTGGAATTTTCAGCCCCACCTCCCACTTCTCTAGAGAGAAAAGAGGGGCTGGAAATGGAGTTAATGATTGTTCATGCCCATGTGAGGAAGCCTCTGTTAACCCCAATAGTTTGGGGTTAGGCGAGCTGCCAGATTGGTGAACACATCCCCGTAGTGGGAGGGTGATGTGCCCCCAACTCCATGGGGACGGAAGCTGCCGCACTTGGGACCCTCCCAGACCTCCCCTATGTATCTCTTCATTTGTATCCTTTATCATATCCTTTAATATGCCAGTGAGTGTAAGTCAGTCTTTCCCTGAGTTCTGCGAGCTGTTCTAGCAAATAATTGAATCCAAGGGGAAGGAGATCAAGGGACTCTTCAATTTGTAGCCAAGTTGGATAGAAGTTGTGGGTAACTCGGGTACCTATTACTTGCAATTGGCATCTGAAGGTGGATAATGTCAGAATTGAGTTAAACTGTAAAACACCCAGCTGGTGACGCATAATTGCTTGGTGTGTGGAAAAACCCACATGTTTAGTGACCAGAAGTGACAGAGGTGAAGTGTTCTGTGTGAAAGAAAAGGGAGAAAGGCACAGAAGGACAACCAAAGGTTTTTCTCATAGACCAGCAACCACAGTTAAATAGTGGTTCAGTTAAATAGCAATGTTCTTACGGAGAAAAGGAGAAAAGACATTGGAGGATAAAACATTCTCTACCATGGGATTCCAGTGGGAATTGCATTAACTGTGTAGTACACAAGTGGAGAGATACACATTTTTTTTTTTATTTATTCATGAAAGTCAGAGAGAGAGAGAGAGGCAGAGGCAGAGGGAGAGAAGCAGGCTCCCCGCCTAGCAGGGAGCCCGATGCGGGACTCGATCCCAGGACCCTGAGATCATGACCTGAGCCGAGGGCAGACGCTTAACCATCTGAGCCACCCAGGCACCCCGAGATACACATTTTATGAAATTAAATTTTCTAATCCAAAAAGTTTATGCCTTCTCATTGCTCAACATTTATTTTATCTCCTTCAATGTTTTTTTAAATAATTTTCTTTATTGAGGACCCCTACATTTCACATTTTTCTCTTGATTTATTGATGTTATGAATTATGTTGATAGATTTTTCTAGTATTGAAGCATCTTTGAAATACATGAATAAATCCAAATAGGCCATAGTGCATTAATCTCTGGAAACATCAAAACTACTGAGTTATATTTGCTATATTTTTAGTTGATAATATTTAGCCATACATAATATTGGTTGAGATTTTTAAAATACTGGTTGATGTTTGGTATTAAAATTATGCTAGCTTCATAACCTTAGTCATGGGGGACTTTCCATCTTTTTATATGGCTTAGAGTTGACAGTTTAAAGAACAATGAAATCCAGACCTTAAATCTAATCCAGATTAGATGATGCTCAGCTGTGAAACCATCTGGACATGGAAACTTTTATATTAATAGCTTTTGACATACCTTTCCAAGCCTTTTGTGGTAATTACTCTGTGTATGTTCTCGACTTTATCTTTGGTCAATTTCGTCAGTTTATGTTTGGTTATAATGTTATACATTTCCTCTAGAGCTTCACATTTATTACCAAGAGGTTGTAGAAGGCAGTTCTTTTCCATTTCTTCTGTGTCTCTGTGATCTTCTGTATCTGTGGCTATGTCCCCTGCCCTATTCCCAGTCATACATGTTTTTCAGTCTTTTTTATCTCAACTTTTATTTTAATGTTTTTTAAGTCATAATTAAACTCATAAAAGATTTGTTTAGTATAATGGTATCTTCACAAAACTAGCCTTTAGATGCATTTATCTTTTTTCTTATTGTTTGTCGCTCTTTCTTTCTTATTACTTTTCTCACTTTTATCGTTGCTAATTGCCTATTCATATTTTATTTTGGTTTATTTTTTTGTTGTTTCTCTAATTTTCTGTGATACAGACTAAGTTTCATTATTTTTAATCTTTCTTTTTAGATAAAAACATGGAAGTTTCTAGATTTCCCTCTGAGCACAATTTACACTTTCAGTTTGGATTGCCTTTTTGTTCCCAAGTTTGTCTGAGGTTGTATTTCTTAATTTCTGATTTTATCACTTTCTATGATTCATCGAACTCCATTTGATGATGATAGAAACACAGGCTTTAGAATCTCTCCTTTCTTTGTTTTATCAACTTGGAAAATAATTTTTTATTATCTACATGAGGGGTTATGGATTCATAAATTCCTTTATGTTCTCAATTATTGTCTGTTACATATGACTGATTCTGAAAGGGTTGTATTAAAATCTCCCACTAATATTACCTTGTTATATAATTCCTCTGTTTCTAATAGGTTTTGCTTCGTGTATCTAGCTGCTCTTTTTTGTGTGTTCACAGGGGTTTATGAGTTGTCCTGTTTGTCTGGTTTGTCTGAGAAGCAGGCACCCAGATAGGATTAAAGATGGATGTGTTACACCAGAGGAGCAGCCTGTGAGAGAGAATGGGGAGGGACCTGGGAGGGCTGGAAGAGGCATCAGACCCTGAATAATGGAGAAAGTAAAGCAAAGTTGAGTTGAAGTGGTCTAGACTGCCCTGAAATCTAATGAAAAGTTTAGGAAACCCTTGAGCCAAAGTTGTCTGTCAGAGGAGTCCTGTGTCTTCAACAATGGGCCTACCTGGGTACCCCATTCTCCTGTGGCCTGGGAACAGCTTGTGGGAAACCTGGCCTCACCACACATGCTATGGATGGATTTGGGACGGCAGCAGCTGAGGCTCAGGGTCAATTATGCTCCCTCTAGTTGGAGGCCAGCTAGGTATATTCTGAGGACAATCATTTTCATGCACCTCCTTCAAAAAGAACCGCATTCAACTTTTATTAACTGAGTGATTTAACATTTTCCAAACCTATTAGATCACAGAGTCTTTTTTTGTTTTTTTTTTTCCTACAGAACCCCTGGAGCATACTTTGGGGAATGCTCTTCTAGCTGCACATCCTTAGGCATTGTCCTTGGTCATGTCTAAAATATTGCAACAATGATATCTGTGAAGACAGAGAAAGCATTTGGATCAAGTTTGCAGCTGATATAGAACAAAATGGAAAACAAATTCAATAGATTTATGGAAGTTCCTCTTCTTATGTACCAATTCAGTTCTAAAATGCATTTTGAAAGCCATTTGCTCATAAATCCAAAGTAGGGAGGCTGTTTTAAGTTTAAAATCCCTGGATACATGCCCACCAAAATGGGCATGGGTCATGACTTTGAAGCTTTAAGATGAGGCATATACTTTTCCTAGCTGATACTTGTGTTGGCATCTGAAGTTTGCAAGGCAGTTCATTTCCATCCCAACCCCTTAGGGTCATTGAACATGTTTCTGTTAACTCCTTAGATGCCATGAAACCCCACATACATCTGCCACTCCTCACCTTGATCTCGTGCAGATTCAAATGACAGTCAACCCCTTCAACTGTTCGTGGCTTGTGGCAAGTTTCCTTGGCAGTGACGTTCCTTGCTTTCCCTGCAAGTTCTCCGACTCTTAGCTTTAGATTGCTTAGTCTAATAAACTAAGGCCCAAAGAGTCTACAGAAGAGACTAATAACACCTGATGCTAAGGTTGATCTTTCAACCACATAAATCTCTCTTGCTCCTCTTGCCAGTTATTGAAAACGGCGTAGGCCTGGCCCTTCTCATTCATTGCTGATTCACATTGTATCCAAAAGGATAATTCCTACTGTCAAATGATTCTTCTCAGGGGCATGTGCTGCATATGCAATTTCCTTAGGCTTTCAATTTGTAAAAGCCACTTCCTCTCTTTTCCTTGTAACTGTCAGTCTCTGGTATGAACACTTTTAATATTTTCTTTGTGAGACTTTTCAAGTATTGCGGGTTTAATGTTGTTCTTCAACAGCTCGATAACAAACACAGACTAATGAAAAGTGTAATGGCTGAGCTTGCAAAATCTCTATGATGGACACCTGAAAAGAATAGGATATTGTATATCAATTGTGCTTCAAAGAAAGAAAATTTTTAAGCTAATTAAAAATAGAATAAAATAAAATGAGTATGCAGACCATTAATGTCATCTGTTGGTGGCAGTGGGACCTGAAATAAATTGTTCTGGAAGAAAGCTTCCTATGTCATTAGAAATGTATTGGTTGAAAACTCATAGAGAGAGATGATTCTATGTTAATCTATAAAGCTAAAGGGACTATATGGGCAATACCACATATGGCTGTCTGGTCTCTTTGGAAGACAGATTGTTTTAAATACAAACAGGTGGAAAAATGGCCACCATGGGCTTCATATAACAAACCAATCCTCCCCTAAAGTCTCCTTTAACCCCACTTTTAACTGCCAGTCCTGGCTCATTGCTAACCTGGGTCTTATTTCTAACTTGGTTCAGGTGGCTTTAGCCCTTAGCTGAAAGGTCTCAATCCTCTACTGATAATCTGACATTGATACGTGTAATTCTTGGCTTCTTTCTTATGTACAAATAATAAGTCCTAACCTCAGTCAAGTTGACAACATATTGCCTGAGGTCTGGGATTCCTTTTACTACAAGGCTAGAATTTCATTAAAAGAGAATAAACTTAGGGCCCCTGGGTGGCTCAGTTGGTTGAGCATCTGGCTCTTGGTTTCTGCTTGGGTCATGATCTTGGGGTCATGGGATCAAGCCCTGTGTTGGGTTCTGCTCTTGCATAGAGTCTGCTGGAGATTCTCTCTCTCCCTTGGCCCCTCTCCCTGCTCACATGCTCTCCCTCTCTCTCTCTCACATAAATAAATAAGTCTTTTTTAAAAAGAGAGAGAGAATAAACTTAAGCCGGGCATCTGCTCTTCCAAGACTTGGCATTTGGTTGGGCGGTTTTTAGATGCCTCCTCAAGTACCTGTTGGGGCTCTCCCAGGTACTCTGCATACTTGAGTAGTGGTTTGAATCTCCTATAGAAGAAATGAAATTAACCTCTAGCCTTCTTATATATGAATCAATCCAAAAGGCCAGGGACTTAAATAATTTCCAAACTTGGCGTCCATTTATTTTACCGCTGCTGGGATCCTTTGCCCCCTACCTATTGGCAGAGGCCCACCCCAGTATCTATGACATATCTTTATTCTAGTCAGGAGAAAAGAGAGTACCTCCATTCCCACAACAATCCCATACTGTGGGGCTCAGCATCTATCCCCTCAATGTGGTCCTTTGAGCTTGTGTGTCTGTTCTGATATCTGGACCCCAGCACTATTACCATGACTCCATTTATGCCTTTTACCACTTCTAAAAATAACCCTGTAGAGATGATGTAGAGTAATGTCAAGAGTACTTGATTGGATCATTGGACACAATGAATAAAGTGAAAAGGCAACCTATGGAATGGGAGAAAAATATTTGCAAATCATATATCTTATAGGGGGGTAACATCCAGGAAATATAAGTATAACCCAACAACCAAAAAGCAAACAACCCAATTAAAAAAAATGGACAAAAAACTGGGATAAACATTTTTCTGGGGAAGATAAACAAATGGCCAACAAGCACATGAAGAGATGCTCAATATTGCTAATCATTAGGGATATGCAAATCAAAGTCAGAATGAGATACCATCTCACATTAATTAGGATGGCTATCAAAATAACAGAGAATAACAAGTGTTGATGAGGACATGGAGAAACTAGAACCCTTGGTAAGAATATAAAATTGTATATTTGCTATGGAAAACAACATGGCAGTTCCTTACCAAAAATAAATAAATAAATATAGAACAATTACATGATCCAGCAATTCCACTTCTGGATATATACCCAAAAGAATTGAAAGCAGGGACTCAAAAAGATATTTGTACATCCATTTTCATAGCAGCATGATTCACAACAGCCAAAAGGTGAAGCAACCCAAGTGTCCACTGACAGATGAATGCATAAACAACATGCGGTATATACATATGATTGAGCATTATTCAGTCTTAAAAGGCAATGAAGTTCTGATACAGGCTAAAACATGGATGAACTTTGAAGACATAATGCGAAGGGAAATAAGCCAATCACATGAAGGAACATACTTTATGAGTCCACTCATATGAGGCACCTAGAGTAATTGAATTCATAGAGATAGCAGAGTAATGGTTGTCAGGGGCTGGAGGAAGAAGGCAATGAGAAGTAGTCTAATTGGTAGAGTTTCAGTTTTGCAGGGTGAATAGAGTTCTGGAGGTTGGTTGCCCAACAATGTGAATGTACTTAACACAACAACCATACACTTAAAAATGGTTAAGATGGAAAATTGGATCAAAAGACCTGAGCAGATACCGTGACTCTGGTCTTACAGTGCATATCACTAACTTCTTTGAAATGTCATTGTCTTGCTGTATAATGGGAAGACTCATTTACTTCTACTTACAGCCCAGGAACATTGAGAAAGTTAGATGAGATAGTTCATGGAAAATTACCTTGTAAACAATATAGGATTATTTTCATGTAAGATGCCAGTAATAAAGTGTAAAAAGTTGGGGATACTTAGATTATCTCTAAGAAGCCAATGAATGAGGAATTTGAAAGAAATTTATAGAGTTAAAAGAATCCCAGGAACCTGATATATTGACTTGGATATGCATTTCAAGTCAAGACATTTCACTGAGGACTTACTATATATCAGGCATATCCTTGTCACAGGATATAAGGATAGCCCCCTTTCTTTGCTGAGCATACTGAAATCAAACATCCATAAAGCACTGGATTGAGGAGGGACTACAGGGAGCTGTGATAGAGTTTGAGCATCCTGAACAAGGCAGGCTTCTTAGAGAAACGACATCTGATCTGAGGTCTGAATGTTGAGTAAAATTTCTCTAGGCCAAGAGGAAGCAAAATGTGTTCTGGGTCAAAGAAACAACTTGTGAAAAACTATGAAGGTAAGAGAAAGCCTGATGTGTTTGAGGAGCTAGAAGAAAGTCCTCCAAGGTGTTTGGGAGGAAAGAAGCTAAGAGTTAACAGAAACCAGATTATACATGGACTCACAAGCCATCTAAAGGCATTAACATTTAATCCAAAGTGCAATAAGATGCTGTCAAAGAATTCTCCGTAAGTAGTGAGAGCGATAGATTTTTGCTTTGTGACGACATCTCGGGTTGTAGGGTAGAAGAGTATGTTGGGGTGGGCAAGGGAGGAGGAGCCCAGATATAGAAATGTCATACAACAACCCAGACATGAGTTGATGGAGAGAAAGCAGCACTGATGCCCAAGTCACATTTTGGAATAAGACCTGACAAGACATATGGAAGTTGTCAAAGGAGACAAGATGTCAGAGTAATGGCTCGGGCAACTGTGAAGATGGTAGTATCATTCCTGGAGGAAAGGAACACAAGGAAATGTGTTCAGTTTGGGATATGTTGAGTTTGAAATGCCTGAAGGGCGTGCACATAACATGTCTGAGTCAGTTGAATGCACAGGTTTGCTCTCGGGATGGAGATTAAAGCCAGAGAGGTAGATGTGGAAGTCGTTAGCATACAGAGGGTAGTGGAAGCCATGAATGCATAAAAACACCATGTAGGTGATATAGGAAGATGAAAAAAGAGGTTTGTTATATGGAAACTGTGTAATGGAAGTCAAAATGTACATAACCACTCATAAGCGATAATAAAATATGTATAAAAAAGAAACGAGAAACAGTAGAAATAGTGGGTAAGGGAAGGGCATGTTTTCTTAAAAAGCCTGGTGCAATTAGTTGTTGATGTTGTTACTGGAGAGAAAATGCCATATATTCATTGTAAAGTAGGAAATGAAGGGGGGAATTTAAACAGTACAGCAAATGGAAAAAATGTTAAATAAGATGGCAGAAATATGTTCTAATGCTAGAGTGAATGTAAACGAATTTAAAACACCCATAAAGACTGACTTTGGATTTCAAAAAATAAGTTATTATAGATGCTAATATGTTGTTAGCAACAGACAAACTTGAAATAAAAGCAAAAGAAATATCTGAAACAAAGATTTTATTTTTTTCTGTAGCTTCTTATCTCTATATGATTTACCATGTGCCAGGCACTGTTCTAAGCACTTCACAATTAACTCATTTAATCCTTATCACAACATTATGAGGTAGTGACTATTGGTATCACCGTTTAATGGATGAGGAAATTGAAGCATAGAGGGTAAATAATCAATCTAAGATCAAACAACTAGTAAGTGTCACAGCTGGGATTTGAACCCAGGTGCTAGAACCAAAATTGAGAAAGATATACAAATATGAATTGAAAGAAAGCAGGTGTTCAAATGTTAACATCTGACAAAACAGAATTCAAGACAACAAAAATATACTGGTCAAAAACATACATCAGATACTGGTGAAAAGAAAAACAATCGTATTTGGTGGTTTTTAACATACTCATTTCAAACTAATAGATCAAATGAAGGAAAATAAGCAAATATATAAAGATATGTTTAAATATCATTTTCTCAGAGAGGTCTTCCTGACCCATCATTTATGAATTAACTCTTGTCATGTATGCCCTAAATTCTCTACCACCCTTATTCTACTTTATTTTTCTCCAAAGCATTTACCACTACTGCATGTGTGTATGTTAACAAACAATATGTCATGGTTTACTTATTCATTATCAGCCCCACCAGAATATAAGCTCCATGAAAGGCAAGAATTTTGTTTTGTTTATTACTGTATTTCATGCCTAGAACAGTGTCTAGCAAATAACAGGTACTGAATATTCGTTGAAAAAAATAACAAAAGAATCTAAATAATACAATCGATAAGATTGAAGCACGGTGTAGATAGCTTACTCTGTGTACATATCCATACCCAACAGATAGAGAACACAGGCTCTTTTGAGTGAAAATGGGATAGTCATAAGAATCGACTATACAGAGGTGCTTGGGTGGCTTAGTCAGTTAAGCATCTGCCTTTGGCTCAGGTCATGATCTCAGGGTCCCGGGATCGAGCCCCACGTCAGGCTCCCTACTCAGCGGGGAGTCTGCTTCTCCCTCTCCCTATGTTCTCTCCCTCTCTCTCTCTCAAATTAATAAATAAAAATTTTAAAAATAAGAATCGATTACACATTAAGCCGTAATGAAGGTTCCAATAAATTTTAAAGAAAATATCGTAATATTTTCTAAAAACAATATAGTAACAATAAATAATAATAGTAATAATGAATGATATACTAATTATTAATAAATACAAAATAATATCTAAAAATCTAACACACTAAAAATTACACTAAATAATAAACTGAATATTTAAACTCTTTTTTTAAAGATTTATTTATTCATTTTTAGAGAGACAGTGAGCAGGGGTGGGAGGGGCAGAGGGAGAGAATCTTTCACTCAGACTCCCCACTAAGTGAGAGCCCCCAAGGCGGGGTTTGATCCCACAACCCATGAGGTCATGACCTGAGCCAAAACTAAGAGTCAGATGCTCAATCAACTGAGCCACCCAGAAGCCCCTAAACTGAATATTTAAATAGCTAATCTAAATAACTAAAAAACCTGAATGAAATAAAAAACAAATTAGTAACCAACTCATAAGTAATTACACTGTATTAACAAACTTAACTGAATGAAAAGGAGCCAAATAAATAAAAAAAAGTGACTTCAATGATAAGTAAATTAAGTACTTATACTAAATTATACAAACGATACTAAATAGAATATTACCAAAAACCCCTGAGACAAAGATAATCATAAGAAATGCTATAATACCCCAGTGATGGGTATTAAGGAGGGCACGTACTGCATGGAGCACTGGGTGTTATACGAAAACAATGGATCATGGATCACCACATTAAAAACCAATGATGTATTGTATGGTGACTAACATAACATAATAAAATTTAAAAAAAAAAAAAGAAATGCTATAATACCTAGAAACTGAAAGACGATTTATTTACTTGTCAAAACTAAGGGAGCATAATAAAAGCATACCTAGTGAGAATTTTATAATTTTAATATATTTATCAGAAAGACTGAAATAGTAAAAGCAAGTGAACCCAACTTTCAATTCAGGAATTTCAATACCAGAACAAAGAAATGAAAAAAAAAATATATTAAAGGTAAAGGACAGAACAGAATTCAATTCTGCTTTCACTTAGGAAGAAATTTAATATTTATGAGGAGACTATAATAAAGATGATATTGCAAAACCTAAAGCAACTTCAAAAAAGTAAAATAAAAGTCACATTTAATGAACCAATAGTGGAATAATCATAATGGATAGTGGACAATGATAATATATACTCCATTAATCCAAAAGAAGGCAAGAAAGAATTAAAAGGATCAAAGAAAGATTGGTCAACTAGTAAACAACCAACATAGATGGACATTTTGATGTCTTCCAATGAAAACTTTGGCTTTCTGCTTTAACATCTGAGAGTAAAACTCATTTGTCAACAGATCCTCTCTATTCACGTAGAGCTTGCTTTATCTTTTTAATTCCTCTCTCTGAAATCTAAAGATCAGTAAGAAGAGAAGTAAAATAGAGGCTTCATCCAGGAGATCTAATATCTGACTAGTAGACATTCCAAAAAGAGAAAAATGGAAAGTGGAGAAGGAATATCATAGAAATAATACAAGTTCACAAATAGACGCATGTGAATTTCTAGATCAAAAAGTGACTATAC
Organism: Neomonachus schauinslandi; assembly: GCF_002201575.2. NCBI lineage: Eukaryota > Metazoa > Chordata > Mammalia > Carnivora > Phocidae > Neomonachus > Neomonachus schauinslandi. The sequence goes on from NC_058408.1 coordinate 84,101,782, forward strand.
GGGATAATGAATAGAATTTAAAAGGACCACTCCGTATCATACCAGTGTAGAATTTAGGGATGAAAGATAATCCTAAAATCTTCCCCAAACAAAAGGAAACATCAATCTCAGGTCACATATAAATTATTGAAAATCAGAATGGCATGGATTTCTTCAAAAGAATATAGGAAACTTGAAGACAGTTAAATAATATCTCCAATATTCTATGAGAAAGTACTTCCTAACCAATAATCCTATAGCCAGCCAAACTATCAATCAAGTGAATAGAATAAAAATATTTTCCAACACTCAAGCTCTCAAAGTTATCTCCATTTGTTCCCATTATTGCTCAAGAAGCTAAACAGATCCACCAAACTGAGGAACTAAACCAAAGAAAAAGTAAGATTTGTCATTTAAGAATCTGGGATCCAACACAGGAAAGGGGCAAAGGGAATCACAGAATGGTTATTAAGGAAAGTCCCAGGGTGTCACATAATATAGAAAAATAAGTAAAAGAAAAAAAAGAAGACAATAATTAATTTAGTTAATTACTTTCATTCACTTAAAAAAGTAAATAAAATAACGTTGTTTTACATAATTCAGCTATAAATAATAATGATGTAATCAGATGTAAACATTACTGATCTGAACAAGTAACATTGTAATTGGGTACAGGGACAGTATGGTGTGTGTGTGTGTGTGAGCGTATTGGGGGCATGGGGGCCTGAAGGCGAGCAGAATTCCATCTTTTGTAATAGAAAGGTAATAGACCATGTCCAAATTTGAAAAATGAAAATTGTTTTATGGAATGCTATTTTATTTTATTTTTTAAATTATTATGTTCAGTTAGCCAACATATAGTACATCTTTAGTTTTTGATGGAAAGCTATTTTAAAATAGCAAGTTATAAGCCAGAAGAAACAGCCAAGAGTTAAAAGTCATTCCACCTGGGAAGTGGAAATTAGGAAAGAGAAGCATGATGTGGGGACTGTTCTTTTTTTTTTTTGCAACTTTTATTTTTTTTATTATTTTTTTTTACTTTTATTATGTTAGTTCTTTCATTATAAGTCTTAGAGCACTGTTTGACTGCTTCTGGGTTACTTTGATAAAAAAATTAAAATTTAATCACAATGAGATGAAATCGTGGGATTGCTGCTAATGAATCATAGTCGCAATCCTAAATCTACCCAAAATGATTCCAACATCTAGAATGAAGAAAATAAAAGAAGCCTTAGCAGTGAAGTAATATGGGATATATTCTGGGAGAATGATGAAGTGAGTCTTAAATAAGGACAGCCAGGCAATGCTACAGTGTTCCACACCCACACGGGGTGCTAACCAGTCATTGTGAACATCCTGTTTTCCAAGGAAACATTGGCAGAACAAAAACATTGATTTATCACTATTTTATAAGGAGATAATTGGCAAAGTTTATGGACTAAAGAGTATATAGAATAGAGGTCTGAAACTGGAAAATTTCCACTTGGGTTTGAAGAACATTGTTGTAGCTAACTGGGATACTTACTCATTCAATAAAGACATAATGAACATCTAAGTATAAAACATGTGCCAGACTCTGGGTGGGGAGGTGCTTATAAAAAGGAATAGGTTGCAGACTCAAGAAACTGAGCAATCTACTAGGGAAGATATGAGCACATGGAAATTAAATAAGATGTCATTGTCTGTACATCACTTAGGCAGGGTCTTAGGAGCAATTTAGTTTGACTGATACTCTCCTACGTTTTGAGTGAGGAGGATGGCCACGTAGCGGTGCCTTTTTAGATTCCTAACTGTGTTGTAGATTTCAAGGGAAAGAGAATGAGAAAGAATGAAGGTATATTCTGTGAAATCAAACTGGTCTTTTCCAGAATTGCGTTTGCATTGAACAAAGGAGAGAGAAAGCCAATGCCTAAAAACAAAAGGGGAAGAGGAGTTGAGAAAGAGAATTTTGGTAAGAATAAGAACACTGGGACCTAAGGCTACTAAACCAAGGGTTACACCTTACAGGACCAGTTTTAGGAAAGAGATGAAGGGGGCTGGTTTGCTGCCATGCTTGTGCATTTTGATATTCACTCCCACTAAGTGTTGCCAAGCAATGTGACCCAACCACGTCCCTCCACAATGGATCACTGCCATCCATACCTTAAAATGTTTATGTACTGACTTTTTGCTTAAAAGAAAGGGTGTAAGTGGGTGCTTGCCATTTCGATGTTACTTCTGGATTTTTGTTACCATAGAACGTCTTGTCTGGGTTTTGATTGATATTTGAGTTGTATTTGGAAAAATCTTTTCACTGGTTTTTCCTTAAATAAAAATACTAGTTAAGTGTGGCCTTCAGCAAAGCAGAGAAGACCATTAAAATGGTAAAACTGAAGATAAAAAAGGAAAAGATTAATAATTGGTAAGTCAAGATGACAAACTTTAAAAAGGAAGAAAATGTAACCACACAACAGGGTGGAGAGGAAAGTGTCTTGGAAGGCCCTGGGAACCCAGGAAAATATTTGTTTACCCAAGAGCTGTTCTGGTTTGGGTCATGAGAACGGAAGGACTCAAAGGAGGTGGCAGAACATGGCTCCAGGGATGTCAGATTTACTGAAAATGCCAGGACATTTCACAGGTAGATACTAAATTAGAAAAAGGTATCTGACAATTCCTCAGCTAAAGACTCTGTTGAACAACAAATAACAAAATCAGCGTACATGGAAACTTCAAGAAAGGAGTGCAGATAACTTCAAAAATCTAAGCACCTCTGTACCCGTGCCTCTTAAGGAAAGTTGAAATTACAGAGTTATTATTGAAAGTCATGGTCACAGTAGCCATCAGTGTATAGAAAGGTGACAATTCAGAAATGAATTTGAAAAGGCTAGAATCAGAAAGATAAGAAATAACAAGAATTGGTGAGGATACAGAGAAAAAGGAACCCCTGTGCACTGTTGGTGGGAATGTGAATTGGCGCAGCCACTGTGGAAAACAGTATGGAGTTTCTTCCAAATCCACCACTGAATATTCACCCAAAGAAAACAAAATCAGGTATTCAAAAGATACACACACACCCTGTGTTTATTGCAGCATTATTTGCAATAGCTCAGATGTGGAAGCAACCCAACTGTCCATCAGTAGATGGATGGTAAAGAAGATGTGGTCTACAGACACAATGGAATAATATGCAGCCATAAAAAAGATGAGATCTTGCCATTTGTGACAACGTGGACGGACCTAGAGGGCATCATGCTCAATGCAGTAAGTCAGACAGAGAAAGACAAATAGCATATGATTTCATTTACATGTGGAATCTAAAAAAGAACACAAATGAATAAACAAACAAAGAGCACAATGAGACCTATAAATACAGAGAACAAACTGATGGTTGCCAGAGGGGAAGGGGTGGAGGGATAGGCAAAATGAGTGAAGGAGAGTGGGAGGTACAGGCTTCCAGTTACGGAATGAGTAAGTCACAGGAATAAGAGTACAGCATAGAGAATATAGTCAATACTACTGTAATAACGTTGTATGGATGGTAGCTCCATTTGTGGTGGGCCTAGCATAATATAGAGACTTATCCAATCACTATGGTGTACACCTGCAACTCATGTAATGTTGTGTGTCAACCAAACTTCCACTGAAAAGAAAAGAATATAGGGGCACCTGCGTGGCTCAGTTAGTTAAGCGTCCGACTCTGGATTTTAGCTCAGGTCATGATTTCAGGGTCATGAAATAGAGCCTTGCATTGGGCTCTGCACTGAACATGGAGCCTGCTTAAGATTCTCTTTCCCTCTCTCTCTGCCCCTCCCCCCACTTGCTCACTCTCTCTCTCTAATAATTAAAAAAAGAATGTAAAGAGGGAATATATATATATATATATTATATATATATATAAAAAATATATATATATAAAATATATATATATATAGAAATTAGAAAATTAGAAAATTAGAAAATTAGAAATTAGAAAATTAGAAAAATATAGGGCATTTCAATAAGGACAAATAAAGCAACAATAATGGTCTAAGTGAGAAAAACCCTATTGGGAAAGTGGTTTGTGTTACTGTGTTTTGTTTTTCTGTTGTAATGCTTGTAATGCTTTGGCTTTTCTCTGTGGTATATAGAATCTAGGAACAGAAATATGTGGTCATTTGAGTCAATAAAAAATTCATATTGTACTAATAGGGACTAAGTCCCTATTACGAATTGCGTCAGGCTGCTATTCATCTGGCCTAAACCACCATTTTATTACTACACCTAAAGCCCTGATGGGTTAATGAGCATCTGTTTGGTTGTCTCATCTGTTCGGCTGAGGTAGCAGCGAAGGGATATTAGGCTGTAACCAGCAGTCCCATTTCAGCCCCAGAGCTCCAGACATCAGGCCCACAGTTGGGCTGGGGGGTACAGAAATCTCCATGAAGAGCCTAGAGTAACCATCTTGGATGAGCTGAGAATAGAGAAGTCATTTCTCGGTTTCCCAATGTGCTCCTTGTTCTGCTTCCAGAGAGGGTTACAGGCTCCCTCCACTGCCCTCCATGCCCCACTGTAGCCCTCAGCTCTGCCTGTCTGGGAGCCCCTGCTCCTGCTGCCCCGGGCGCTAATGTGGAGCTGTTCTACCCGGGGCCTCTGTCGCCTGGGATGCACCTGGTCATAGTTGCTCAATGGTCTTCCCAGAAGAGGTCCCAATGTTTCCCTCACCACCCCCTCCAACTGTGAATTTGGCCAGGAAGCAGGGAAATGCCCTGTGGAACACTGAACTGAACAACCAGCTCAAGTAGATCACACAGGTCAAGTGATGACTCACACTTTGGAGCTCACTTCATCCCACCAGGAAAACCCATACTCTTTCCCTGAATCCTCTGAAGTAAACTGTAAAGGTTTAGAATTTTTAAAAATTAATGCTTCCCCAGCACTGAGCTGTCCCTGGCAGTGAATTCCCAGCTGGTTAAGTTCCTGCCCAGTAACATTTTCTAAATATATGCTGCCCACTGGCATCTCCGCAGAGCTGCCATTAGACCCTGAACTATAAGAGACTGTCATAAAAGGTCAAGCAGCTTTTCCAAGGTCAGGGGGGCTGGTGTGCTGGCCCCGCCCCAATTTCTTCCAGCAGCCTTTCCCAGCGACGTTCATCTGCATCAGCCTTTGGTTCTCCCAATCATTAGAGCGCGTGTGTCCCATGCCACCCAGTTCAGCTTCCATTGCTCTGCCATCTGTGGCTTTTTTCTCTTGTTTCACTTTGGTTAATGCCTTCTTCCCACAGAGAGGTAGGTGAGGGCAGAGTGTGAGGACCTAACCAGAACCTAGGTGAGATGCACTTGTCCATTCGGCGGCATTAGCAGGTCCAAACCCAAAAGAAGGAGCAGACTGGGAATAAGTGACTGTGTAGCTAAACTCTAATCCCCTCAAGGGCTAGGCACACCCTCCCGCTGCCAGGGCACTCGACTTCCACGCACACGCTGTAGGAACTAGCTCAATACTGACCAAATGTGTGCAACATAAAAAGGGACTATATATATGTAGAGAGAGAGAGATGTTTTCATATTTAATTTGTTATCATTCTAATTACTCTGCTACTCTAAATAAATAAATTTCATTATTGCTCTAATTTCAAATAAATCGATTGACTTTTTTTTTTTAATGTTTATCCCATTGCTCAAGGTGCTTGTGGGCTTTTTGAGGAGCGGCATTTGAGAATGATCACTGTGGTCTCATGGAAAGCACCGGGTCTGTTCCTCTCTGGGCAGACAAGGCTTGAAAATGTGAGAGCATGGGTCTGTGGTACTAGGCGCATGATCACCAGCGGTGCAACTGGTTGCCAGTAGCCCCGGGGGCAGATACCCCCTTGCATGGGGATAGGACGCTGGGAGAGACAATGCCCAGAAAAAGGTAAAGGTTTCAACTGAACCATGAAAAACCTTGTCCTCAATATCGGCAGCTTTATTTCCTTTTAGATACCCAAGGAAACGAATTCATCTCCTCTATGGTACTACTACTATTTCTTTCAACAGGACACCATGTTGATGGATCGTCAATCCAGTTTACTTATTCTTTCCGCTCTCATCGTTCAGAGCAGACTTGTGAGGAACTGGGTCAGCGGACTTTTCATGGTTTTCTTACACTCTAGAAATGTCAGATCACATTCTGATTGAAGGCAAACACCAAGAGTGACAACGGGTGACAGGCTGGCGATAATTAATGTCCTGAATCTGTGAAGGTCCTAAGCTGTAACTCTTTCTGGAGCTCCCCAGGTAGACCAAGCAGCTCCCTCAGCTTCACTCTTTGTAGGTTTCGCTGTGATTCTGTTTCATAAATCCATCTCCCCCGAGGGTCAGTACATTCTTACTTAGACCTTTGATTCTGGAAGGATGTGAGGGATCTGCATTAGTTCCTCACCTTCAACTGATTTCCTTCCTTCCTTCCTGGCTTGGTGGTATTCCCCACCTCAGTCTCCAGTAATGTTTTCATCTTCCACATCTCATCCTCTTTATATAAAGTTTGTTCTTCCAGGAGATGAGGCACTGAATTTTGAATCAGGAAAATTTGGTGTTAGGTGCCAGCTTGCCACTTGCCAGCTAGTGAACTCAGCCAAGTCACTTCCCATCTCTGAGTCTCGATCAAAAATATATTCCCGAGGATGCATTAACCCCAATGATGTAATATATGGGAATACCTTTAAAACTATAAAATGATATGCAAATAGGACAGACCAGTATTTTTATAATGCTTTGTTTTTTTCATGGATCCTTTGCAGCAGCAAAGTATTGGTGAGTGTCCAGGGTTGGACACTGCATGGGAGGTTAGGGATGGGAGAATGTTCCTCCTCTTGTGGTTTTCTCCTTCACTTGAACTACTTCAACTGTTAATTTTATCTTCTTTGATTATATCCATTTTTGTGAGCTCTCTCAGATCTTTTGTAGATTTGGAGTCATAAATGATTTAAGAAATGGATAATTAATAAGATAAATACAATTAACTAATTGATAGTATAAGGCACAATCCCTGCTTGTAATGAGTGGCTTATATCATAATGGGAGAGCACAGCAATACCTTGAAGGCATCTAACAAAATCAGGGACATTTTTAAAGCCCCAGATAAGTGGGAGGGATGGTAGGTGACAGGGATGGAGGTATGGGAGTTCCTTTGGGGCGGAGGAAGTAGGGGAAGGCTTTGGAGAGGAGCTCACATAAGCCTTGAAGTCAATGAAGAAGAGTGGAGAACCTCTGGGGCTAGGGAAGATGATGGGCAAAGTTGCAAACACAAGGAGGAGGGAAAGGACATTCAGGAGGAAGTAAGTCAGCAAAGTGAAGTTCAAGACAGGGAAATGACTTTTCAGAGTCTATGGTCCTCATACAGTGGAACGCTCAGGCTGCTGGCTCTCACCTAGCCACACAGGCCCATTTGCATAATGTGTCACATGTACTATCCAGGGAGCTCAGCGAAGCAGAGTTAGCATGCCTCAGTTTCTGTGCTAGCTCTGCAAGTCCACAAAACATCTCTGAGCTTCATTTGTTTCTTCTAGAACTAGGGCAGTTCTCAGCATTGGCCTAACAACATGTCAGAATGTGGTACAAGGAATTTGTTACAATTGGGAAAGTATGAAGGTTTGAAATCCTTTTATTTCATTAGGAATCACTTGTTTCAATATTTCTTGAGTGGAAGGAAAGGAGATGGATTTCTGGTGAGTAGTGGGGTGACCGGGAGTGCGTACCCTCATGAGAAGTGGTCACCCAAATAATAGCACCAATAGTGTTGTCCCAAAGGGGGGAAAATGGTGAGACTTTTATCCTAGAATCTAGAGCTATGGTTCTTTATTTCCAAGTTCCCCGTAACAAAAAATATTAATACGACTAAGTCTGGACTGTACCTAAGATGGCAGAAAATCTAAAGACACACACTTGCCCTTGGAGGATAAATATGTATGGCCTGTATTCAGGATATTGGACCACATAACAAAAAGGGCCATGTGGATGGAGGAAGGAGCAGAAAGCCCTTACTGGTTCCAAGGCAGCCCGTCTCAGGACCTCTGACTTGACGTTGGGCGGGGGGCGGGGGGCATTCACCTTTGATTCCACATTTGGTTTGTCCAGCTCCAGGTCTGTGATTCTGATGCTTGTGCACCCAAGATGGATTGGGTTTGCAGCTTCTCTTCCTCCTTCCTGTCCTCCCCTTCTGCAGGCTAGCTTTGATCCCTGCCTCAGGTCCTCTGTTCCAGGTTTTCCTGTTTCCATACCTGATTCCCCATAGATCCTGAGAAATGTATAATGTGAGTCACCCTTCAAATGAGGTTTGACGTTGTTTCAAGAGACCTTTTTTTTTTAAAGATTTTATTTATTTATTTGAGAGAGAGGGAGAGGGAGAAGCAGCCTCCCCGCTGAGCGGGGAGCTTAACTTGGGGCTCAATCTCAGGACCCTGAGATCATGGCCTGAACCAAAGGCAGACGCTTAACCTACTGAGCCACCCAGGTGCACCTCAAGGGACCTTTTATTAGGTGAAACATCTCATGAGTGATAGGAAAGCCCTTGTAAGTAACCTTTTGCCAATGTATAGTTGTACATGAATATTGAGTTTTCTTTGAGAGGCACACAAGGGCATTGCCAAGTGCCCATTTCATTGTGAGGGCTCTATGTTGCTAGTGGACTGTCCAGTTGTTCCTGATTTTCTCTTCACTGCTAGGGCCTACCGTGCCCCTGCTGTAAACCCCCAACCCTGACTCACCTAAGCCTGGCCAGTTTCTCTGTCTCTTACCTATAGACTATGATAAACAATAGCACATTTTACATAGAAGAAAGATGAGACTTTCAAGTTTACCAGTCAAAATCCAAGTGTGAACATTCTGAAGTGAAGAAACAAAACAAAACAAAACAAATGTCTACTATTCCTCTTGATCTCCTAATAGTTGACAAAGTAGAGTTGGGTCTTTGTGGGGGTTTTTTACCCCTCAGATGAATTGTGGCATTATTGACATAATATATATGTTTAAAGTGGACAACGTGATGATTTTGATACATGTATAAATTGCAAAATGATTACCACAATAATGTTAATTAACACCTCCATCCCCTCACATAATTATCATTTTGTGTGTATGGTGAGAACATTTCAGATCTATTCTCTTGACAACTTTCAAGTACATAATACAGTATGGTTAATTTTAACCACTATGTTGAACATTAATTATCTTCTAGCTAGAACTGTACTCTTGGACCAACATCTTCCCATTTCCCCCACAACCCAGACCCTGGCAGCCACCACTCTACTCTGTATTTCTATGAGTTCGACTTTTCTAGATTCCACGTACATGTGAGATCATACAGTATTTGTCTTTCTCTGCCTGGCTTCTGTTACTCAGCATAATGCCCTCAAGGTCGAACCAAGTTGCTTCAAAAGGAAGGAGTGGGCTCTCTGAAGATGGGATGCTTTATACAATGCATTATGTTGTCAGTTCTCAGCAGGGGCCAAAAGGAACAAATTTACAAAGAAAGCACCATTTTCTTCTAGCAGATTCTGCTCTCTTAAAGGAATGCTGAGTCACGGGGCAGCTGATCCATCAGCAACCACTAGCCAGACGACAGTCTTCAGAAAACAAGTACAATTGTGCAATCTTTATAGAAGAGAACTTACAAATTAGGGTTGGCAGCCAAACTGACAGATCTAGGACTCTTATTAAACAGACAAGACCTTCTGCCTGCTGACTATTTTGGAGACTCAAACCCAGCACCATGAATGTTTACACCCCAAAAACTTTTGCTCACCATCGGGAGGTCAAAGAAGACTCCTTTAAATTGATCTCTCTCTCTCTCTTTCTCTGTTTGTTCGTCATATGAGATTATGTAGTTATACCCAGGCACCAAGCCCATAGATGGTATTACTTAGTTGTGATTTCATTCAACCCCTTAAGAAACAAACTGCCTACTCATAGGGCTATTTTAGTACCTGGTGACTCTTCTGTGTCATGCCAAGACATGGGTGGCAATGGGAGACACGGGGTTGGGAACTGAGCTGAGCATAAATGGCCCCGTAGGATAAGAACAGCCACTGGGCCTAGGTCAGGTTGTATATAGGGATTCCCTGGGTGGGGCTTTGTGGCAATCAGTCAGAGTTCTGGCCAGTCCCGCCTCCACTTTTGTTCCCCACTCCCTCAATATCTGGCTTCCCTGTCTGGTCACTAGGTCTCTGACGCTCTAGCCTGGTACGTGACTGGACACCTGTCTAAACCCCAGTCCTTAATGATAGGGTCTCCTGATGTCTACTTTAGTCTTTCCAAGTGAAGGTATTCTGCTTCTGGCACCATGGTCTCCAAGCTCCTGTGTTTCCGTCCCGTGTGAATTCCAGTTCTCTCTGTCACTGTTGGCTGCATGCATAGTCATATTCCTGATCATCTGTTCCGAGCCTGGCATGGTTCAGGGCAATAGGGATACCATGGTAAACTATAAACTACATGGACAAGTTTCATGCTGGCATGGAAATGAATTTATACATCATCAAGGGTGGGATGTGGAGTATGGGAGACAGAAAATAAACAAGCAAACAAGTGTACATGGGGGTAATTTCAGATAGTGATAAGCATTAGGAAACAAAAGAAATGTAGAACAGGATGATTTGAGAGAGTGTGACTGGAATGGGGGTATTGTGGTTTAGAAGGGGGTGGGTGGGTGGGTGGGGACGAGGTCAGAGCAGGTCCCATTGAGGAGGCAGCATTCAGAGTGAGACACTGTGGAAAGGAACCCAGCTTTGGGAAGACCTGGAGGCAGAAGGAAGAGCAAGGGTCCAGAGGCAGGAATGAGCTTAAGTTGCTTTAGGAAGGTGTGGTTGGAGTGTAGGGACAAGAAGGTTATTTGACAGGAACGTGAGAGCAGATGAGGCGAGAGCCAGAGCCTGCGGTGTAGGGCTTGGGCGGCCATGGTAAGGAACCTGAATCAAGGTCTACATGCTGCAGTAGTCCACGCCATGGAGGAATTTTCTGCAAGGAAGTGACATGATTTGATCTGCATGTTTAAAAGATCATTCTATCTGCTTTAGAAGGTAGAGATTATAGAAGGACATGAGGTTAGAGAATAGTTGGAAGCCTCTGTCTAATCGAAGTAAGAAATTTTGGTAGTGTGGCTTGGGCTAGAATGGTACAGAGATATGGAGAAAAGTTAACACAGCAGAGATTCATCTTGGAGGTAAAGCCGACAGCTTGTGCCAATGGATTGGATGTGAGGGGAGGGGAGGGAAAGGAATTTAGAATAATGCCCAGATTTTGGGTTAAGTATCTGCATGCATGATGGTACCTTTTACTGAGTTAGAGAAATGCCAATGGCAGGCAGTTTCTGGGGCCATGTTATCTTGTCATTCTTCTTAGACAGCCAGGAGAGGCTATCAGGTTGGCAGGTGAATCTGCTGTTTGCAGTTCAGTGGAGAAATTAAGAATGGAAATGTCTCAGTACATGGATTGTTTGGGGCTTGACAATTCATATAACCATTCATTCAGTCAGTCATTCAACAGTTCCTGTTCTAGGCACTGGGGTTACAGCAGTGAACAAAATAGACAAAAATACATGCCCTCATGGAGCTAATGTTCTAGCAGAAAAAGAAGGACAACAAACAAATACATGATTAAAATATTTGTCAGAAAAAAAGACCAGGAATGACAGAGATAGGGATGGAGGTTGGGGGTAGGGGAGCCAATGTGGTCTCCGTGGTTAGGGAAGACATCCATGGAAGGCACAGTTCTTCTGAAACCAGTGAGGGGTGAATCTTTGAGACCTGGGGAACTGCTCATAGAAGAGAATGCCTGGGTAACTCAAGGAACAGACTATGAAAATGAAAGATAAAAGCCGCTGCTTGGGTCCGCAGAGAGCTTGCAGTCACCTAGGCAGACAGACAAGAGGACAATTTCCGCAGGAAAATAAATCCAGCCTAACTCTTGTTCATAGTCTGTAGGCTTCAAAAACTCTTGAACACTTTTAAATTAGAAGCTATGATAGAGAGAAGCATGCTGGTGCTGGGAAAAGGAATAATATTTGCATATAAGTGCCTTCTAGCTCTTCCCTTATCACTCCAGCTTAGAGTTTAAAGGTTTGTGACCTCATATTCACACTTGCATAGGTGTGTCATAGTTACTGCACGTCCACAACTCTGTGAGGATGAGATGAAGAGATTAGTGGGCAGAGTCTGCCCCTGGGCGGGTGGAGGCAGCAACAGAGGAGGTTGTCCAAGGAAGGATGAGTGTTCATCAGATGGCATCCAACTGCCCAGCTGAGAGGGCTCAGAACTCCCAACTCAGGGATTTGGGGAGTGCAGGTGGGCATGGGGAGGGAGCGGCCAGGAAGGGAGGGTAGGTGGGCACAGGGAAGGAGAGACCGAGAGAGGGAGGTCGTGTTGGGTGGGCATGGGGAGGGAGTGAAGGGGGTGAGGGTAGATGTGAGTTCTCTCAGCCCCAACCCTCTTGATGGAACTTGAGCTGCTCACCAAAGTCTTCATTTTCACCATCACTGTTAGCCAAGGTCAAGATGTAGCTGTGAGCATCACCAAACTGAGCAATCCCATGGCTCTTTTACACTGGGTAGACTCACTCCCTAGCCCATGGTAAGCTGCCCTCCTGTGACTCTTGGTCCCATGGGCTGCTTGCCAACTCTGTCTGCGGGTGTGAGGAGTGAGTCCCAAAACCCCCAGAGATGGGCATGCCAGGAATTCACCTGAAAGAGTGCAGCATGTCTTCATTATGTCTAACTGTGGATGGTAGAATTACTGCAAAGAAGTAAGCAAACAACAGAAGACAGTCCCTAAATCTTTGGCTTGGGCTTGAGCGTTTCCCCGTTCTTTTTGTCCATCCTCCATCCCTGAAGACATGGCTAGGATGCCTGCCCTGGTAACCAAGCAGGGCTGGGGAGGGGGGGGGGCGTGGAGATGGAGGTCACCAGCCCACGTGCTAGCCCTGGATTCATGGCTGCTGCTTGTTGCTTCCATGGGCAGCCTCAACTTGCCCTGCTGGGGACTGGGTGACGAGAAAGAGCTTTAGAGTCAGCCTGCCTGGGTTTGATCCTGGCCCTGTCCTTATCTGCCATGTGACCTTGGACCAGTCAACTTCTTTAGAGCTCTGTTTCTTCATCTATAAAATGGGGAGAGTAATAACTCCATCAGTGTCCTTGTACAGCATGAGTGACCTCCTGCATCTGCAATCATTACATCTGTACCTGGTGTGCATTGGATGTTCAACATAAAGTGTTACAACTAGTGGCCAGTTATTAATGGCCTTTCCTAGGGCACATGTCTGCCCCAGCTGTGCTGACTCAGCACCCTAACTTTTAAAATTGCTAATAATATATTTTATTTAACTGAATATATCCCAAATACTCCCAGTTTAACATGATATTTTTATTGTGGTAAAGTATACGTAACCTAGAATTTACCATGTTAACCATTGGAGCAGGGGCATCAAGTATATTCCCATTGCTGTGCCACCATTCCCACCATCCAGCCACAGAATATTTTCATCTCCTCCCACCTGGAAAAAGCACCGCCTCAGGAGTTTGCATGTCATCCTTGCTCGGGTCACTTTTCCCTGTATCATTTTCAATGATCACCTGCGGCCCAAGTGAGCCCAGCAGCGTGACATTTTATTTTTATTTATTTTTTTCAAAAATTTATTTATTTACTTTAGAGAAAGAGGGGAAGGTGCAGAAGGAGAGGGAGAGAGAGAATCTCCAGCAGACTCCCAGCTGAGCGAGGAGTCCGACATGGGGCTCAATCCCAGGACCCTGAGATCATGACCTGAGCTGAAATCAAGAGTTGGACACCCAACCGACTGAGCCACCCAGGCATCCCAGACAACAGCATGACATATTAAAAGGGGTTCACCGAAGGTCTGAAAGTGACCAATATGTGTTCAAGTAGCAATCTTACAAACTAACCACACTTTAAACCTAATGCAAGTTTTTCACACTAAGCCACGCTTTCAGGAGCTCTGGCATTGTGAATCTTGCACACACGTTTTACTGAGACAACTCAAGTTTGAACATTTTCATGTTTACCAACCTCTTAGGGTGGCTAGCACTGACACGCTTTCTTATAGAGTGTATTCCTGACTCATTGGAGGAACCGTGTTAATAAATTCTTGCCAAACATATTCTTCCCACAGATCTTAGACCAGAGTCCTTTGTAGAACCATTTTTATTTTATTTTTTTCCTTTTAAAAGATTAAAAAAAATTTTTTTATTATTATGTTATGTTAATCACCATACATTACATCATTAGTTTTTGATGTAGTGTTCCATGATTCATTGTTTGCGTATAACACCCAGCGCTCCATGCAGAATGTGCCCTCCTCAATACCCATCACCAGGTCAACCCATCCTCCCACCCCCTCCCCTCTAGAACCCTGTTTGTTTTTCAGAGTCCATCATCTCTCATGGTTCATCTCCCCCTCCGATTTCTCCCCCTTCATTCTTCCCCTCCTGCTATCTTCTTCTTCTTCTTTTTTGTTTAACATATAATGTATTATTTGTTTCAGAGGTACAGATCTGTGATTCAACAGTCTTAACACAATTCACAGTGCTCACCATAGTACATACCCTCCCCAATGTCTATCACTCAGCCGCCCCATCCCTCCCACCCCCCACCACTCCAGCAACCCTCAGTTTGTTTCCTGAGATTAAGAATTCCTCATATCAGTGAGGTCATATTATACATGTCTTTCTCTGATTGACTTATTTCGCTCAGCATAACACTCTCCAGTTCTATCCACGTCATTGCAAATGGCAAGATTTCATTCCTTTTGATGGCTACATAATATTCCATTGTATATATATACCACTCTTCTTTATCCATTCATCTGTCGATGGACATCTTTGCTCTTTCCACAGCTTGTCTACTGTGGACATTGCTGCTATAAACATCGGGGTGCACATACCCCTTTGGATCCCTACATTTTTATCTTTGGGGTAAATACCCAGTAGTGCAATTGCTGGATCGTCTGGTAGCTCTATTTTCAACTTTTTGAAGAACCTCCATACTGTTTTCCAGAGCGGCTACACCAGCTTGCATTCCCACCAACAGTGTAGGAGGGTTCCCCTTTCTCTGCATCCCCACCAACATCTGTCATTTCCTGACGTGTTAATTTTAGCCATTCTGACTGGTGTGAGGTGGTATCTCATTGAGGTTTTGATTTGGAGTTCCCTGATGCCAAGTGATGTTGAGTACTTTTTCATGTGTCTGTTGGCCATTTGGATGTCTTCTTTGGAAAAATGTCTGTTCATGTCTTCTGCCCACTTCTTGATTGGATTCTTTGTACTTTGGGTGTTGAGTTTGATGAGTTCTTTATAGATTTTGGATACCAGCCCTTTATCTGATATGTCATTTGCAAATATCTTCTCCCATTCTGTCGGTTGTCTTTTGGTTTTGTTGACTGTTTCCTTTGCTTTGCAAAAGCTTTTTATCTTGATGAAGTCCCAATAGTTCATTTTTGCCCTTGCTTCCCTTGCCTTTGGCAATGTTTCTAGGAAGAAGTTGCTGCAGCTGAGGTCGAAGAGGTTGCTGCCTGTGTTCTCCTTTAGGATTTTGATGGACTCCTGTCTCACATTCAGGTCTTTCAACCATTTGGAGTCTATTTTTGTGTGTGGTGTAAGGAAATGGTCCAGTTTCATTCTTCTGCATGTGGCTGTCCAATTTTCCCAACACCATTTGTTGAAGAGACTGTCTTTTTTCCATTGGACATTCTTTCCTGCTTTATCAAAGATTAGTTGACCATAGAATTGAGGGTCCATTTCTGAGCTCTCTATTCTGTTCCATTGATCTATGTGTCTGTTTTTGTGCCAGTACCATGCTGTCTTGATGATGACAGCTTTGTAATAGAGCTGGAAGTCTGGAATTGTGATGCCGCCAGATTTGCTTTTCTTTTTCAACATTCCTCTGGCTATGCGGGGTCTTTTCTGGTTCCATACAAATTTTAGGATGATTTGTTCCATTTCTTTGAAAAAAGTGGATGGTATTTTGATGGGGATTGCATTGAATGTATAGATTGCTCTAGGTAGCATTGACATCTTCACAATATTTGTTCTTCCAATCCATGAGCATGGAACATTTTTCCATTTCTTTGTGTCTTCCTCAATTTCTTTCATGAGGATTTTATAGTTCTCTGAGTACAGATTCTTTGCCTCTTTGGTTAGATTTATTCCTAGGTATCTTATGGTTTTGGGTGCAATTGTAAATGGGATTGACTCCTTAATTTCTCTTTCTTCTGTCTTGTTGTTGGTGTATAAGAATGCCACTGATTTCTGTGCATTGATTTTATACCCTGCCACTTTACTGAATTCCTGTAAGAGTTCTAGCAGTTTTGGGGTGGAGTCTTTGGGGTTTTCCACATAAAGTATCATATCATCTGCAAAGAGTGAGAGTTTGATTTCTTCTTTGCCAATTTGGATGCCTTTTATTTCTTGTTGTTGTCTGATTGCTGTGGCTAGGACTTCTAATACTATGTTGAATAGCAGTGGTGATGGTGGACATCCCTGCCATGTTCCTGACCTTAGGGGGAAAGCTCTCAGTTTTTCCCCATTGAGAATGATATTTGCTGTGGGTTTTTCATAAATGGCTTTTATGATATTGAGGTATGTACCCTCTATCCCTATACTCTGAAGAGTTTTGATCAAGAACGGATGCTGTAGTTTGTCAAATGCTTTTTCTGCATCTATTGAGAGGATCATATGGTTCTTGTTCTTTCTTTTATTAATGTATTGTATCACATTGATTGATTTGTGGATGTTGAACCAAACTTGCAGCTCAGGGATAAATGCCACTTGGTCATGGTGAATAATCCTTTAATGTACTGTTGGATCCTATTGGCTAGTATTTTGGTGAGAATTTTTGCATCCATGTTCATCAAAGATATTGGGCTGTAATTCTCCTTTTTGATGGGGTCTTTGTCTGGTTTGGGGATCAAGGTAATGATGGCCTCATAAAATGAGTTTGGAAGTTTTCCTTTCATTTCTATTTTTTGGAACAGTTTCAGAAGAATAGGTATTAATTCTTCTTTAAATGTTTGGTAGAATTCCCCTGGGAAGCCATCTGGCCCTGGGCTTTTGTTTTTTGGGAGATTTTTGATGACTGCTTCAATTTCCTTAGTGGTTATACGTCTGTTCAGGTTTTCTATTTCTTCCTGGTTCAGTTTTGGTAGTTGATACATCTCTAGGAATGCATCCATTTCTTCCAGGTTATCTAATTTGCTGGCATAGAGTTGCTCATAATGTATTCTTATAATTGTTTGTATTTCTTTGGTGTTGGTTGTGATCTCTCCTCTTTCATTCATGATTTTGTTGATTTGGGTCATCTCTCTTTTTTTTTTTTGATAAGTCTGGCCAGGGGTTTATCAATCTTGTTAATTCTTTCAAAGAACCAGCTCCTAGTTTCGTTGATCTGTTCTACTGTTCTTTTGGTATCTATTTCATTGATTTCTGCTCTGACCTTTATTATTTCTCTTCTCCTATTGGGTTTAGGCTTTATTTGCTGTTCTTTCTCCAGCTCCTTTAGGTGTAGGGTTAGGTTGAGTATTTGAGACCTTGCTTGTTTCTTGAGAAAGGCTTGTATTGCTATATACTCTCCTCTTAGGACTGCCTTTGCTGTATCCCAAAGATTTTGAATAGTTGTGTTTTCCTTTTCATTTGTTCCCATGAATTTTTTTAATTCTTCTTTAATTTCCTGGTTGACCCATTCATTCTTTAGTAAGATGCTCTTTAGCTTCCATGTATTTGAGTTCTTTCTGACTTTCCTGTAGAGGCATTTTTAACTCTCTATTATAAATATGGTTGTTCAAGTCCAGATCATATTTAAAAAAAAAAAAGGTTACGTTTCTTTTTGTTTCTTTCTATGACACATGTCTATTTTAAACTTGGCTCAGGATAGAAAAGGATGCCTGAGACAGGATTTAGGGATTAAATCCCACCCAGGGCCCACCCTGGGTACATACTCCACCTCCCTTGAAGCTGAGTATGGCTGTGTGACTTACTATGGCTAATGGCATCCAGGCAGAAGTGACCTTGCCCCAGTCAACTCTAAAACTCTGTGTGAAGCTGGCAGTCATGAAATGATAGAGCCCCCATCAGCCTAGGTCCCCTAGTAATTATGAAAAGCAGAGCCTCTGTGAGTCAGTGCAGGTCATGTGGTGGAAGCAGAAATAGACTTGGGTGGTTTTAAACCCCTGAGATTTGGGGATCAGTCATTACAGCAGCATGCAAAACCCTCTCTTGACTAATACAGGTTCCAAGTAATAAATATGAAAAATTCACTAAATCACCAAAGGCTTTCTTCCCTTTCTCCTGTAGCTCCAAACTTCTCCCCTAACCACACCATGAACAACTGAAAAACATCTGAGAATATCCTGTTGGGCACAATTCTAATATTACTCATTCTTTTGTCCGTTTCCCAGCTCAGATGTGGTGATGAAACGAGGCTTTCAAGCTGACGATTTTGAACTTGTGATCCTCCAAGGTAATATAGTTATTAGCAGGTACGAGTGTCTGAAAAAATGCCTCTCGATCTTGTTCATGCCATTCCCATGTCATTCTCACTTGACAGAGATATTTTGAGGCTGAAAAGTGATTTGCTTTATTTTTTTTCGGATTAGAGGAAATTCATTCCTATGTGAGTTGATTCTTTTTCTAATTTGAAACTGCAAGCTAGACACTTCCCAAAGGTGAAGATGTGAACAAGGGGGAGGGCTTTGGGATTCTATCCATTCAGGAAAGAGGGAAGGAGAACCTTTTGAAAACCAGAAATGCATGCACGCTATAGTTGGTGTTTGACTCTAGGAGGTCCACAGCACTCATTTATGTGAAGCTCGTCATTACCTAGATTCCTACTCTCCAAAGTGTTCTTATGCCATAATGAGCAGGAGCCCTGTTTGTTCATGTGCCAGCTTAGAGTGCCAGGGCCTAACTACAAATAATTTAGCACATGTGCAGGATTCTTAGAAGCTTTATGTGAGCCTCAAGCCTCCTCAGCTGAGTTTGCAGAGGAAGAGGAAGTCTGAAGCTTGGGACCCAGCTAGGTGGCACTGGACTCAGTCCAAAGTTGATGGCCCATGGAAGAGGGGAAACAGCTTGATTTTCTCATCTCATTCTGCAAAACAGGACTAAAACCTCCCTTATTCTTTTGAAAGGAGATAAGAAGACTGGAATTTACATCAGTTTGCAAATTCATTGTCCAGAATATAAAGAGAAGTCCATGTATAGTGAACATTTCTGATGGTGGGAACGTCCATAGGTCAGTGACTATGAGCACTACTTAGGAGGATAAAAACTCCCTCATGTGAAAAATAATTACAACCAAAAGGCATGTTGGCTTAGCTAAGAACCTTATGACAAGCCCAAGACCCTACTTTTATCATATAAACATATTACCATTTATTCATTCATTCAATCAAAAAGTAACACTGACTTGTGTGCCAAGCTGGGAAGAAGCTTCTGAACAAGAGACATTTTCTGCCCTCCAGAAATTCAATCTTGTGGAAGATAAATGCAGGTGAATGGAAAATTACAATATAGCGAGGTTAAAATCAAGTGATGAGCAGAGAAAAGACAGCAATTTTGAGTCATAGTAAATGACACAACCCTTTTGTATAATTTAAAGAAATCTGATGCAAGGTCCATAGAATGTCCATAGAATCCATGAGGTTAAATGATATCCTTTCACAAATATGATTTTTAGGTCTACTTTTCATGGATTATTACTTATGTATTTATTAAGATACTCATGAAAACAATGAGATGGTTTTTGAAAAGCAGATGCCAGAATAGGTTTCTGAGGCTCAGAGCTGTAGTCTCTTTCATACCGGTGACATCAGCTTCCTTTTATTCAACACTGTCAAGGATCCCAGTTAACCCAGGCATAGTCAGGGTTCTAGAACAATGTGCTGTCAGCTTGTGTGGGGATTAGCAGAAGTGGAACCTTAGTTTGGGGAAGGTGACTGCCAAGTGGAGTTGGCCACAAACCCCAAACGGCCTTGGGTGGTCGTATCTTTGAGTCTGTGTTTGCCTTCTGGAAGCCAGGTGAGTGCCAGCTAGACAAAGAGCTCCTCTCTCCACATAAGGGTTCTGTAAGCCAAGCTTGGTCCAGACATCGTGGTCCTTCAAATAGTTCTCAGACACCTGCA
The DNA here is from genome assembly GCF_002201575.2 of Neomonachus schauinslandi. Taxonomy (NCBI): domain Eukaryota; kingdom Metazoa; phylum Chordata; class Mammalia; order Carnivora; family Phocidae; genus Neomonachus; species Neomonachus schauinslandi. Next base: position 84,121,869 of record NC_058408.1, read on the forward strand.
GTGAGAAACAGCCTCTCGCCAGCCTCCTCCAGCCAGGGGCAGGGTCTCCTTCTGTGGTCCCGGTTTCTCCAGTATTCACTTCGTGGCTCCTTGGTCACTGGTTGATGTGTCCAGAGCCTCATGGTGGGCTTTCATATTTTCTCAAACCAAAGAGTTTCACTGTGATCTGAAAACTGTCCTAGAAGCCTGGCCCTTGTTTCCTCCATTAGTTTGTGACAAAGTATTTCTGCAGCTCTCTTAAACTTTTACTGAAAAAACACTTTGGCCTCATTTCTATTAGCTTGTCCTTAGAGCACCTCTGGGAGGCATCTCAGTATTGTTCCTTATGCAACACAGAAGTAGCCTGCCTTAGGACTTAGTGCTTGGCTGTAGGTAGGGGACTGAGCTCAAAGCTAACAGAGAGAGAGCATGGGAGCACAAAAGCCTGAATTTTTTCTCTTCATATCTGGTTTGGGACACCAAACATTTGCAAATTTAAAAAAAAACAAAAAAAAATCAATAATTTCAACTCATAAGCAAATGAATAGTCTTCCCTGGGGCCAGTGCCCTGATCGGGACCTTCAGATGGAGCCATGTCTTGATTACATTGTAATGCTTTGTTCCTCTGCCTTCTTCCAGCTTGCTGAGACTAGGAACGGTATCTTTTCCTCACCTTTTCCCTCCCTGGGGAGGGCCTGTCCCAATGCCTGTTCCATGCTAGGTATTCTAGAAATATTTATTGGATGCTGAAATTTTCAGCACTGCAGTTGGTCGAGCTGACTTTACATGGACTGCAGAGTTTTCAGCCAGTTACTCAACTATTCAGAAGTCTGTTGCACATTGTTGTTGAAACAGAATATTGTCACTATCACAATATTAATGTCAGCCAGCACCTCCTCGTTCACCAGGAGATATCACTTGAACACTGTTCAGGGTAATAGAATGGCAAGGAAAGCTCTGTTCAGCAACCACTGTGTGGCATATATATTTGTGTGTGTGTGTGTGTGTGTGTGTGTGTATGTGAGTGAATGTGCGCACATGCATGTGTAGTCACATGGAGAGATTTATATGTGGATATAAATGTATGTATGTATATGTATATACATTCACACGCATACACATGTAGAACGTGATTTGGAGAAATAAGGACACAACTGATAGAAAGTGTCAGGAAGGGGAGCCTGGGTGGCTCAGTCGGTTAAGTGTCCAACTCTTGATTTCAGCTCAGAGCATGATCTCAGGGTCCTGGGATCGAGCCCCAAGTTGGGCTCTGCACTCAGCAAGGAGTCTATGGAGATTCTCTCTCCTGCCCACTCTTGTTCTGCTCCTCCCCCGTTCTCTCTCTCTCTCTCAAATAAAACATAAAATCTTAAAAAAAAAAAAAAAGAAGGAAAGAAAAGAAAAAGAAAGTGTCAGGAAGCATGTGCTCAGAAGCAAGGGTACCATCCTGGGAGAGGAAAGCAGGAGGGAAGGAATTCTGGAGTGGAGGGCAAAGCTGGGATCCATTGCTCCAGATTCCAGAGATCCGATGGCAGGGGCTGACCTATGTGGGTGGCTGAGGGGGCTCTGTGAATCCCTGTATCCACTCACCATCTGTTTCAGCTGCTGGGTGAGAACGACCAACACCCAGCGGGGCTGGGCTCCTGGCAGAGTGTGTGTGAAGTCATCAAAAGCGCATGCACTGGGGTTGGACAGACCCTTACTCTGAGCGGATTCCTGCTCTGCCATCTGGCAGTGGGGAATTAACCACTCTCAGACTGTTCCCCTCATTTTAAAAATGGAGCTACTACTCGACATCACAGGTTCTTGAAGGAATTGAATAACAGAAAACTCAATACAGTGCCTGCCACCTAGAAAAAAAGTAATACATGATCCATCTTATTAAAAGTTATTACTGAAGGAGAGGCGGGTCCTCTAAAGATTCCTTGATGCTCCTCATAAACAGCTGAGCCAGGGCTAAGCTGGACCAGCCAGGAAATCTTAGGAGATGCTTTCTATTTACACACAAAGACTCCTGGGAAGGATAAAGTCCTCAAGTTCATCAGGCACCCAAACCGTGGTTTGAAAGCACTTTTCCTGAGAGCTGGTTTTGATTAAGAAAGGGGGACGAGAAGCAAGAGAGGATGAGGGCAGTTGGATGGGGGTGATATCGTGGAGGAATTTCAAGTTCCCAGATGCAAAAGGTGGTCAGAAGAAAATAAGCTCCTCCTACTCTGCCCCGGTGCTGGGGGGCCCGGAGGGGGCCAACCTTGGGCCATTCCCCAGTCCCGTCCAGTTGACCATGAGTAGACAGGACCAAAAGGCATGATTAACTCTTGTGAGGTCTACTACATCGGTTCCTTGATGGCACAGTTCAGTCTGATCCCTTCTTTCATTCTCTGCTACCCAAATGTTATTCAGAATCCTTCCCATACCCTCCTACACTGTTGGTGGGAATGCAAGCTGGTGCAACCACTCTGGAAAACAGTATGGAGGTTCCTCAAAGAGTTGAAAATAGAGCCACCCTATGACCCAGCAATTGCACTACTAGGTATTTACCCCAAAGATACAAATGTAGTGATCTGAAGGGGTACATGCACCCCGATGTTTATAGCAGCAATGTCTATAATAGCCAAACTATGGAAAGAGCCAAGATGTCCATTGACAGATGAATGGATAAAGAAGATGTGGTATATATATACAATGGAATATTATGCAGCCATAAAAAAGAACGAAATCTTGCCATTTGCAACAACATGGATGGAACTGGAGGGTATTAAGCTGAGCGAAATAAGTCAATCAGAGAAAGACAGTTATCATATGATCTCACTGATATGAAGAATTCTTTTTTTATTATTATTATGTTATGTTAATCACCATACGTTACATCATTAGTTTTTGATGTAGTGTTCCATGATTCATTGTTTGCGTATAACACCCAGTGCTCCATGCAGAACGTGCCCTCTTTAATACCCATCACCAGGCTAACCCATCCCCCCACCCCCCTCCCCTCTAGAACCTCAGTTTGTTTCTCAGAGTCCATAGATATGAGGAATTCTTAATCTCAGGAAACAAACTGAGGGTTGCTCGAGTGGTGGGGGGTGGGAGGGATGGGGGGGCTGGGTGATAGACATTGGGGAGGGGATGTGCTATGGTGAGCGCTGTGAATTGTGTAAGACTGTTGAATCACAGACCTGTACCTCTGAAACAAATAATACATTATATGTTTAAAAAAAAAAAAAAGAAGATAGTAGGAAGGAAAAATGAGGGGGGGGGAATCGGAGGGGGAGATGAACCATGAGAGACTATGGACTCTGAGAAACAAACTGAGGGTTCTAGAGGGGAGGAGGGTGGGGGATGGGTTAGCTGGTGATGGGTATTAAAGAGGGCACATACTGAATGGAGCACTGGGTGTTATACGCAAACAATGAATCATGGAACACTACATCAAAAACTAATGATGTAATGTATGGTGATTAGCATAACATAATTAAAAAATGTAAAAAAAAAAAAAAGCTACTGCAAAAGAGAGAAAAAAAAAAGAATCCTTCCCATTCTCCCCAGTTCTCTTTCCCCATGTTGGAATTAGGACTGAATAGATGGAATTAAACCAACTTGAATCTCTGTCAACTTGGGAGTCATATCGTCGGATGTTTTCCTGGAGATGATAATGAAAAACCCAAAATTCTCGAAAGACAGTTATTCTTGGGATATTTCTGATTTATCTGGAGCCAGGAAATTGAAGACATTTATAAAAGGCAGATTTCTATGGAAAAAAGATTTTTTTTTTTTTTAATCATCCCTTTACCTGAAAGCCAGATTGTGTTTAGAATGTGCAAATTGGAAGCAGATTGAGTAAGTGTTGCTGCTTACGGCTTGGGCCTTTTGAAGTTGAGAAAAAGCCCAAACACGAACCAATCGATTTATCTGCTCTTAGGAGGCTTATCTGTTGCAAGCTATTATCTTATATTGTAGTAGTAAACACGCCTTGCCTACTGAAGAGAGAGGTATGGAGTTCTCTAAACTACCAAGAGGCTATTCACTAGGGCAACATATCCCAACACATGTACGAAGAGGAAGACGTTCCCCGAGATCATAATGCATTACCTGTGCTAACCAAGCTTGGAAAAATACGGGATTAAATGAAATAAACGCAGTTTCCTTTCCCGGGGAATTTTCAGTCTTTTATATAAAGGTAACATACATATTTCATCCTCCTTCACTGTGATTTTCCAAGGGCGAGAAATCAATAGTTAGCATTTCCCAAGCATATTTGACCACGGAGTCTTTTCACAAGTTGGGAGATTTTGCATAAAAGTTATTAATCAGCCTAGTGATGGTTGATGTATAGTCAGCTGCTTAAAATAATAATAAATGTGCTAGCCTTCTTGAATCTTTTGCCTTCAACTCTTTGGGAGGCCAAAACCCATTACTACTTGTAGCAAAATTAACCACTGCTTCTTGGAGTTAATGGAACATAAAACCTGCATGATTTCTGCATAGAAGATATATAATACATATAAAAACAATTTTTTTTGCTATGGTCTGTGAATAGAGTGAGTAGGCCTGGCAATCGTCACTTGAGCAATTATTTTTCTCTGTAGAAGATTTCAGCCCATAGAGACACATGATAGCCTGAAACCCAAAAGGTAGTAATTTCCTTTACATTGATTAACATTCATTTCCATCCAAAAGGAGAAATGCATCATGATACAGATTCCTGACTGAAGACAGGAGTGAGTTTTGTAAGCCTCCAAGGTAATGTGCATTAGGGTGCTACTGCCCAAAGATCTAAAGACCCTCAGATCACCAGTATATATTGCGAAACACACGCATACACACACACACCACTCCAGGCTGTGTTAAAGATGAAAAAAGGAGGGGCGCCTGGGTGGCTCAGCCGGTTAAGCGTCTGCCTTTGGTTCAGGTCATGATCCCAGGGTCCTGGAATGGAGCCCTGCATCGAGCTCCCTGCTCAGCAGGGAGTCTGCACCCCTCTCCCTCACTTCTCCGCCCCCTCCCCTGGCCTCACCACAGCTCGCACTCACTCTCTCTCTCAAATAAATAAATCTTAAAACAAAAAAATGAGAAAAGTAAAACAGAAATATGCTTGCCGTTTGGATAGCGAGAGTTGGGATGCTAAGCTCAGTACTTCTCTATCCTCATTTCACTGAAAATAGAGTCTTATCACCCAAAGTTAGAAATTTTTTTTTTTTAAAGATTTTATTTATTTATTTTGAGAGAGAGAGAATGAGAGAGAACACATGAGAGGGGATAGGGTCAGAGGGCAAAGCAGACTCCCTGCTGAGCAGGGAGCCCGATGCGGGACTCGATTCCGGGACTCCAGGATCATGACCTGAGCCGAAGGCAGTCGCTTAACCAACTGAGCCACCCAGGCGCCCCAAAGTTAGAAATTTATCTAAAGTGAGAAAATCAGAGTATGTTAACTCCCTGCTCAGTGGACTACTTTGCTCCAACTCAATGGTCATTTTACTAGGCAGCCTCTAGGTCTCCCACAGAGTAAAGGCTGCTGGAGCGGAAAAAAGCAAATAAAAATTTGTGCTCAAATCTAGAACCAAAACTTATACTATTTGGGGGTGGGCAAATAACACAACAGAAATATAAGTAAGTTACCGGTATGGAGAATGGAGAGAGTCATTCCCATGTGGAAGCTGAGTTCGTCTTTGAAAGCTGTGTGGAATTTTAAGATATGAAGGAGGAGAGTGTTGCTTTACCAGCTTCCCAGAAGGCAGAGTAAGTCAGAAAGTGAGTCTCCCCTGGGGTCAGCAGCAGGCCATCTCTAGTGACTGACGAAACCAGCCTGATAGACAAAGGGGTCTCCAGGGTCAATCCCCAGGCATCTGAATGGAGAGCTAGTGAGGGAAGGAACCACCTTGCAGTCATGGAACTGAATCCCAAACTACAAACTGCTCAGGACCAGCAAGATGCGGGAGCCGACACACTGAAAAGCTGAGTGGATGAGGACAGAAGGCAGCCTGGCAGAATTCTGATGGATTACTTGGGGCTCCTGGTTTGGTCATAATTTTAAGGATCTGGTCACATTCCTCCTTGCCTCTAAAGGCACCTTACTGGAGCCATGGGGAAGGGGCACCTGGGTGGCTCAGTCGGTTAAGCGACTGACTCTGGGTTTCGGCTCAGGTCACGATGACAGGGTCGTGAGATCGAGCCCCACATCGGGCTCCCCACTCTGCGAGGGTCTGCTTGAGATTCTCTCCCTCTCCCTCTGCCCCTGCCCCTGCTTGTGCTCTCTCTCAGATAAATAAATCTTCAAAAAACAAAAAAAGATGTCACGGGGGAGTGATGGGGCAAAGGCAGACTGAGCAGAGGCACAGAGGCAAGACGATGCCAAGGCCTGGAGACAGCCTGTGTTTTTCAGGTACTGATGAGGAACATCCTGGGCCCTGTCCTCCCCTGCTCTAGGAAAACTCTGGATGTGCATCTGAGAGAAAATAGTGAAATGACAGAGCAGAACCCAGTCTCTGCTGAGGGGATGATCTTCTCCAAGGTCAGACCTCTCCTACTACGAGAGAAGCGACCCCAGATGCCTTCTCCCAGGTGAGCCCTTCACCAGAAGAAGCTGCCTGGACTGTGCTGTGAATGACCTTCCCACGTGGATTCTGAGTCATTTAAAAAATTGCATGTTCTTTTTAAGGATATGAAGGGCTGGTCCTGAGGGAAATTAACTAGGCTCCTCCTTGTGTGTTAGAGGCCTGGAGGAAGCCCCTGGATGGCTGTGTAAAAAAGATAGGAACAACCTGAAATACTAGTCCCTCCATAGGATCACCTCCTGTTGACATTTCATCTGGCAGCAGGGCAGGGAAGAAGTGAAAGAGTGAGTTGTCATAAAGGACTTTGGGGCCTATGACATCTGACAGGGATGAAAACCCTTCCTGTCGCCCCTCAGAATATGGCACATGCGCACCACCAGCTTCGGGACCTGTCCCGAGTGCCCTGCAGGGCTCTGCACATGAGCTCAGAGGTGGGGGGAGGTGGTGGTAAGCAGAGTTTAGCTAATGTTGCCTTTGAGCCACTGTCGCTGGGTCATGGCCCTGGAAGAAGCGTGGGGCTGACGAGGCCTTGCGTTAGAACAGACTTTCTAGCCAGCAGTGACTCAGGGACAGTGGCCCCCGGGGAAGCCTGGGACAGCTGAGCTGTCGTGTCCTCCTTGTTCTGCATTAGTGGAGGTGACTCTGACAGAGTGTGTGTTTGGGGAGGATGGAGCATCATCAGTAAGCCCAGGTTCTAATGACACTCACCGGGACAGGTCATCAAATGGCAACATCAGGCTCTTCCTAAGGAAGAAAGTCAGGATCAGAGGAGAACATGGGTCCCCAGGGTCAGCACTCAGCTTGTCAGCCAACAGAACTGTTCTGTACCTCTGGGCTCAGCTTTTCCTGAGGGTTTGCATCCTACTTAGAAATGCGTTGCAGTCCTGTCCCAACTAAGAGATGGTATCGGCAAAAAGTCTCGCAACTCAGCCACCGGACACTTTTCTTCAAGGTGTGTTAATATAAGAAAGCCAGAAAAATCAGCAGATGGTTGGGACATCTGGCTACCACAAGGGAGTCCTGGAAAAGGGAGTCCTGGAAAAGGGAGTCCTGGAAAAGGCAGCTGACGGTGACTAGCCCTTCCCGGCAGTTAGAGTCAGGTCTCGGCCGAGGAGCAGCTCTCCCTTCTTGAACATCTCCTGTCAAGAGCCCTTTTCCAAGGAAGCTGCCCATCGGCATCATGAGAAGAGTGTCAGATTTGGGGGAAGAGTGGGCTGGTGTTCCCCCTGGAGGGCTTCCGCGGTGCTCTGATGACCTCGCATGGAGGTCTGATGAGAAGCCATGGTGCTCCTGTTCATCCCAGTTCATGGAATGGGAGAGGCCTCTGAGCAGTTGTCATCCCATCCAGAGGGGACCCTGGAAACCCCCAGAGGGCCCAGTCCACTGGAGCAGGAATCCAATTCCTTCATTCAGTTGCCACACATTTAGCAAGCACCTACTCTGTGCCAGGCACTGTTCTGGGTGCTAGGGACTCAAAGATTATAAATAGAATGCAGTCTCTCTTGAAATAGCTTACGTGAATACTTTAAAAGGGGAACAAACCTTTTATAACGAGAAAGGTATTTGGTGATGCAGATGAGGGTTGGATTTGGAAATTGAGAAGGGCATTACTTCTCTCATCTTGAAAGATAAGCAAGCTGACATCAGAGGGGCTGAGTACCCTGCATGGGCTCTGCAGCTAGAAGCTAAGAGCTCAGGGTGGTTTCAGTACCATGAATAAATGAAAGACCGAGTTACGTGTGAACGAAGAGACTATCCGCTGTAGCTGCCGCCCACAGAGCCTAGGCTGGGTTCGGCTAGAAATCATGGGCAGATAAAGCTAGGCCTAGAGCACCAAGTTGACTTTGACTTTCTACAGTGGCCAGCAGGAGTTGCTGAAGGTCATGAGTGCCGGGGCGGGGTGGCGGTGGGGGGCGTCTAGGAATGCTCTAGGAAGGGCATCTGGAAGCACCAGATCTGGGGGAGGTGGAGAGACTGAGACACATTTTCTGAAATTGGAAGAGGGTCTGAGTAAGTGAGAGATGAGTAAAAAGGGAGAAAAAGACACAGTGAAATAGAATATGGAATAATTAATAAGACTTAGTGAGTAAGTATGAAATATATGGGAGAAAGGGATTAACATTAGCCCTGTAGTTATTTCTCTTAGCTTATGCTTAGTGCTTTCGATGAACCAAGCACTGTGACAAACACTTTACTTACATTGTCTTATCTGGCTTTCTCAATAACCCCAGGAAGAGGTTCTATTAGGAGGTTCTATTAGGATCCCATTTTATGTGTGAGAACACTGAGGCACATAGAGTTCATAGGGAATTTCTATGTGCTGGTAGACATCTCTACATGGATGGCCTGCCTCTCACACTCAACACTTTATAAACTAAATTCTCCATTGTCCCTCCACCTGCTCTTCCCCAAGCTTCTCTATTTTTAATTAACACCATCGCCGTTTCTTCAGTGACTTGAGGCCAAACTCAGAAGAAGTGTTTCATGTCTGCTCATGCATTGTATGGGCCCCCAAGTCAGGCACTGTGCTGGGATTACAGAAGCAAAAAGCATAGTCCTAGGGGCGCCTGGGTAGCTCAGTCGGCTAAGTGTCTGACTCTTGATTTTGGCTCAGGTCATGATCTCTGGGTCATGGGATCGAGGTCCATATCGGGCTCTGCACTCAGCATGAAGTCTGCTTGGAATTCTCTTTCCCTCTGCCCCTCTGCCTGCTCATGCTTTCTCTATCTCCCTCTAAAATAAATAAATAAATAAATCTAAAAAAAAAAAAAGGCATGGTCCTGGCCCTCAAGACACTTCCAGGGTGCTGGGGGGCCAATACAGTCCAATGGCATAGAGGAGAGGCAGGGAGGTTTCCAGAGGAAGCAAGGAGCTCTCTGTGGTCTGTGGCTCCCATCTTCCCACTTCCTCTCAACTGCAACAACACCATAAAGATGGTCCCGGCATTTTCTGCCCGCCCGACTCCCCTCCCACTTAAGCAAATATCACTGGAAATCTCCAAAAGAAGCTCTGGATCTTCAAAGTCCTAAAGAACCCAGTTTCCTGCAAGAGTGCTCCTACCCAAGCCACAAATTTGATTAACAGGGAGCCTGGACTCTAATGCCTTCCTCGCTGTTATGCTTCTGGGAAGAATTCATTTATTTTCCATTTATGCCCTGTCCGTTTCCCAAAATGTTACAAGCAAAAGTGCAATAAAACTAGTTAAGTGACATGTGTGGGTTCAGCTCTGAGTGATGGAGTGGGGAGAATGGGAATCCCAGAAACCTAGAGCAAAGAGGAGGCAACCAGCAGAGACCTTGACTCTGAACTTCCTGGCAGCCAAGAGAAAAATAGGAAAGAGGAGCTTTTTTTAACAGAATTTTTTTTCTTTTTTTTTCTTTTATTATGTTATGTTAATCACTATACATTACATCATTAGTTTTTGATGTAGTGTTCCATGATTCATTGTTTGCGTATAACACCCAGTGCTCCATTCAGTATGTGCCCTCTTTAATACCCATCACTGGGCTAACCCATCCCCCCACCCCCCTCCCCTCTAAAACCCTCAGTTTGTTTCTCAGAGTCCATAGTCTCTCGTGGTTCATCTGCCCCTCCGATTCCCCCCCACTTCATTTTTCCCTTCTTACTATCTTCTTTTTTTTAACATATATTGTATTATTTGTTTCAGAGGTACAGGTCTGTGATTCAACAGTCTTAACACAATTCACAGCGCTCACCATAGCACATCCCCTCCCCAATGTCTATCACCCAGCCCCCCCATCCCTCCCACCCCCCACCACTCGAGCAACCCTCAGTTTGTTTCCTGAGATTAAGAATTCCTCATATCAGTGAGATCATATGATACATGTCTTTCTCTGATTGACTTATTTCCTCAGCATAATACCCTCCAGTTCCATCCACGTCGTTGCAAACGGCAAGATTTCATTCCTTTTGATGGCTGCATAATATTCCATTGTATATATGTACCACATCTTCTTTATCCATTCATCTGTCAATGGACATCTTGGCTCTTTCCATAGTTTGGCTATTGTGGACATTGCTTTAACAGAATTTTTTAAGAGGATTTTTTTTTAAATTAACTAATTTTTTTTTATTGTGATAAGAGCACTTAGCATGAGTTCCACCCTCCTAGCAAATTTTAAGTGTACCTTGGTATTGGCTGTAGGTACCATGTTTTACAGCAGACCTCTAGAACTCATTCATCTTGTTTCATGGAAACTTTATGCCCTCATATACCCTTCCTTCCAGCTCCTGACAATCATCATTCCATTCTTGGAGTCTATGAGGTTGACTATTTAAATACATCGTGTATGTGGAGTCATGCGGTATTTGTCTTTCTGAGACTGGTTTATTTCACTTAGCATCGTGTCCTCAAGCTTCTTCCATGTCTTCGCTTGTGGCAGAGTCTCCTTCTCTGTTATGGCTGAATGATGGTCCTTTGTACGTGTTTACCACATTTTCTCTATCCATTCATCTGTCGATGAACATTCAGGTGGTTTTCACATCTTGGCTGCAGCAAGGAGAGCTGCAATGAACTTGGGAGTCTCGGAGATCCTGATTTCGATTCTTTTGGACAAACATCCAGAGGTGACATTGCTGGATCATATGGTAGTTCTGTTTCTACTATTTTGAGGACCCTCAGTATTATTTTCCATAGTGGCTGCACTACTTTGCTTTCCCACCAACAATGCACAAAGGTTCTAATTTCCTCACATCCTCATCAGTATTTAGTGTTTTTAGTTCTGTTGATAATAGCTCCCCTGGCAGGTGTGAGGTAATACCTCATTGTGATTTTGATTTTGATTTGCATTTCCCTAATGATGAGTGATGTTGAGCATTTTTTCCCCCACATATCTGTTGTTGGCCATTTGTATGTCATCGTTGGAGAAATGTATATTCAAGTCCTTAGCTCATTTTTAATCAGCTTATTAGATTTTTTTACTATTGAGTTGTAGAACCTTTTTATATATTTTGGGTATTAACTCCTTATCAGATATACAGTTTGCAAATATTTTCTCCCAGTCCTTAGGTTGCCTTTTCACTCTGTGATCATTTCCTTGGCTGTGCAGAAGCTCTTTGGTTTGATGGAGTCCTAGTTGTTTATTTTTGTTTTTGTTACCTGTGGTTTTGGCATCATATTGTGAAATCATTGCCAAGACCAGTGTCATAAAGATTTTTCCCTGTTTTCCTCTGGAAGCTTTACAGTTGCAGGTCTTACCCTGAAGTTTTTAATCCATATTGAGTTGATATCTGCATGACGTAAGGTAAGGGTCCAATTTCATTCTTTTGTGGGTGGTTATCCAGTTTTCCCAATTGGAAGCAAATCTTATAATCAGTGGAAGCAAATTGTGTCCCAGCTCTGATTCTGAAAGCACTCTGTCCTCCTCACTGGTTTTCACACTGTGTGAAGAAGATCTGTTCATGCACCATCTCTACCACAGGGAGCCTCTTGAGGATGAGGACTGATTCTTAGTCACCTTTTCTCCAGATGTCAGCCCATAACAGACATTTGATGAATATTCCTCAATGAATAGCTGAACCAATATATTTTCATGTGATTTTTTTTTATCTCTTAATGGCAAATAGGAAGGAACTTTAGGTAAAAACTTTGAAAATTATGGATGTTATTAATTTGGCCAAATCTGATATTGATTCTCACTGGACATCTGGGGTATGACATTAACTCCTGGGTCTTCAGTTCCTTTCACTGAAGCCACCAAATTTGGGATGCAGTCTAAAGTGTTATGTATGTCCCAGAAGAGCTCCTTTACCAATTACTTTAAAGTTTTGAGTGCACCTGATACAGTGCTTACCCTGATTTTTTTTTTTTTTCAAATGGAGGCATGTAAAATTTAGTACCATTTCTAGCGTCAATGCTGAATAAATTGAATGAATGAATGAATAAATAAATATTGCCTTCTGACTTCTCTGGGCCTTTAAAAAGAAAATCTTTGGAAGTAAAGTTGTATTACCTTTGACGCCTGGCCAACCAGACATATGCATGCAGAACTGGGTATTTTATCTGTGTGTTTCCATACAGCCTCCAGTTGCTACAGCCATTCAATAATCCCTTTCACACAACCAGCCCTGCCCATATTTCATTCTACAATAAATATTTATTAAACATCACCTCTGTGCCCCGTCCTGTTTTAGATATGTGCACTCTGTCAACGAGAAAAACATGGAACTTATCTTCTGTTCTTTCTGAATACTTTTACAGGCATAAGATAAACACCCAGGAGTCACATCCTTCTTTGTAAAGCAGGTGTGGGTTCAGAATGTTAAGTCTGAAAATTAGCACTTTATTTTAGCAATTTCCCGGAACGTATAATAGGGAGAAGGGGTAGAAACTTCAGGTCATCTAGGTTGACACAGATCTACAGGGGCTTCCAAACCATAAGTGTCCTTTAGTGGACTCAAAGATTTCTAGGTGAACAGTGACATGATCCAACTTTGCAAAGATTATTCTGGTAGCTGTGTGTATAATGGGTGGGGAAAACTGGAAAGGAATGGACATGTTAGGGGGACATGCCAATAGTCCACGGAGAGGCAATGAGGGCCTAAAACGGGGGAACTGAAAGGAAGGAGCAGGTGCCAGAGACTCCTGCATGATTCTATTGGGACTTCTGGGGACTCTTCCTCTGCAAGTACTTTCAGGTCACAATGAGGACTCCACCAGAGAAAAGTTCATCTTAGTTACTCTATGGACAGTTCTCAGCACTCAGCACTCCCCGTATTCACCAAACTACATTCTGCATAATTCTTTAGACCACACACACAATTGTGGACAGCCATATCACCCTGAGAGTTTTCAACCTGATCTGTCCCTGAAAGCTGAGCCACCTTGGTCTGGTCCATGGTTGGGTGGGGAACTCCAAGGCACCCCAGCCACCCAGGGCTGCTGCAGAGCAGTGTGACATGACTCAGGGTGCTTGAAACTGACCAGCAAAAGCCTTGAGTTCCAGTCCAGTCTTTGACCAACTTATAAATTTGGCCTATGTACTGACCTCAGTGGCCCTTGGTTGGATTGTATAAGACCTTTTTAATTGGGCTTCATGGTCTCTGTAAAATTCTATAGGATGCTTTGCCTGGGCATTTTTATCATAGAATAGGATTACTAAGTGAGAGGAGAAAGGAAAGCAATCCGGACTGGCTTGACTGGGCTCACACTGAAAATGGCAAAGGATTACAGTGGAAGAAAATGGAATAGAGCCAAAGGGGGCGTGGTGGGCGTAAGAAGCAAAGTCAGTGCTACCCGGATGGGTGGAGAAAGAATCTGGGGCCGAACTTTGAGAGCGGAAGGAGAGCTTTCAGTTGCCATTACCATCTGTGTGAGATAGAGAAAGAGAAATGGCAGAAGGAGATCATCAGGTGTTTTTCTGAGTAAAATGAATGAAATGACCTTCGATATTTGGTGAGAAACTTCAGTAATGAACTAAATCGATTCACTGATACCACTGATTCTACTTCTGCCCAAGGGTCATGACCTCACCAACAATCCCACCTTCTTAAGCTGGGTGGCTTTGCTTCTGTATGCGCTAACGAGATGGATCTACAGTGCATCCCTACTCTTACGCCCACATAAAGTCTCGGGCAAGTGGGTCTGATTGGCGAAGCCTGGGTCTCACACCTATACCCTAGTTTCAAAGAAGTAGAGAAAGATGAGTGCTCTATGTTTTTCCTTGTAAATGCAGGGTGTGTAGGCTGTCTATTCCCCAAACACTGCCTCCAGGCAGCCCACAGATGCCAAGACCTACCAGGCTAGCCGATCACTGAAGTCTTCCATAGAAATGGTACACAAGGCAGAGGTCACTGATGCCTGCGTTAGACCCATGGTGGTGAGGGACCCTTATGGCTGTGTCTGGGCTGACAGGGCACTGGCCAAAAACAGTGTGTGTCTTGCCACAGCTGGAGAAAGGGCAACTCTTCTCAGCCCAGCCACTGATCCCCAAAGGTAGACCTGAGATGAGTTCTTCAAGGGTAGAGCTGGAAGGTAGGAGGAAAGCAGAAGGAGAGAAGGTTCTGGGGGAGGAGGTCTGGTTTCTATGGGGCTGCAGATTGTTAGGTGTTTTCTTGAGTAAAATACATGGGATTTCCTCTCATATTTGATGAGACACTTCAGTAATGAATGACATTGATTTATAAAATCATGGTTGAACTTATCTCCACTGTGAGAGCAGCTTCCTATCCACACTGAGGCTTGATTCTCAAGGTGCCTTTGGAACAGTAGGAATGGTTTTCATCACGGTAGCCACCTGCTATCCTTTGGTAAAGTTATTCCCACCACTGGAAGCAAAGGGGGAAAAAAAAAAACCTACTTACTCTCCTTGATTTTCTCCCCAACTATTTTCTTCCCATTCCCACATGGCCAAGAATCTCATTTGTGCTTTGCAAAACCCACCCCCTCGAAGAAAAAGAAAAAGAAATCATTGCGGGCATTCAAAGCATTTTTCAAAGGGAAACTCTTTGATAAAAAACTCTGATGACTCCAGCCAGGATGCATTGCCAACTTCCTGCTCTGCCATCTTTATAACCTTTGATCACAGCACTTTCCGGCACTGACAGTATCTCAGCATCTCCTGCTGTAACTCAGGTGTCCCCATGCCAGCCAAGCACCAGGGCCCAGGTGAACCACCTCCGCTACTTGGCATTTCTTTAACCTACAGTCAGAGTCTCACTTCCTTACGAATGGTTAAAAAAACTTGACATTGGATTTAATGTCCCATTCCACATGAGGAGTTTCAAATTATGTTTTTTTAAAAGGCCAGCGTTTTGAAATTAACTGGAGAACTCCTGAGGGTGACTCTTTGGTAAGACCCAGGATTTATCTGGATTTAGACGTTTTTGGTGTGTCTGTCTGAAAAGAAAGAGGTCGTGGTACCTACAGTCCCGTCTTTGGGCTCCATCCAACTGAGAACAGGAGGGAGGCCCAAACACTGTCTCTCCTGCCCAGTCCACCCATTCAGCACTCCCTGCATGACCCCAGGGAGCTCCAGCCTTCTCCAGCTTCCCTGTCAAACCTGCTCCAAAGGGAAGGTGTGAACCGGCCACGTGGGTTGAAGATTTATCTACTTGGCATGCTCAGCGTGCTAAACCATCCTTGCACAGGGTGAAGGGGAAGACAACTTTCACATCTGTTTCGGCTTTCTTCAGAGATCGGAAGGGTTCTCAGGCAGGGCCAGCTGGACCACTCCCCAGGGGCAGATCTGCCCTGGGCAGAGAATACCACTGAGAAACATTTAGATGATGGTGCTTATTAACTCAGGGTTTCATACCCGGCTTCTTACCTAGGTGCTGAAATGTAAGTTGGTCCTTAGAACTGCTGTTGGAAATCATGTGTATCCATTCAATGAGCCTCCCAAGAAGGACTCCCAATCATGTCTATCCATTATTCAGTGAGCGTCCCAAGAAGGACTCAGATCAAAATAAATCTAAGAATCCATTTTCAGGAAAGTGGGGCAAGTCTTGCCAACTGTTTTGAGATTGTTGGTTCTGTTTTAGTCACTCCAAGTGTATTGGTGAATAACACGTCTCTATCTAAAAATTTTTACTGAGGGAAAATAAGTTTCTTCCTGTCTCCCATTAATGAATGTTGAAAATAAATGTTAAGAGTATCAGGCTCCGAAACTACATGTCCTGACTGGAGTCTCAGCACACCCACATCCCATCATCCGCTGCCATGGGTGAGGACAGCTCACGCATGCCCGTTGGAAACATTACCTTTGACAGGGATGCAGAGCTCAACTCTGTCCCACCGTGCCATTCTGTCACCTACTTAAAGCCTGTGGACCAGCCTGTCCATGAACCTCTCCACACCAACAGTGTGACCCTGCTGTGACCTAGTCATTCCTACCTCATCTGCTGTCATCTTCGTGTATACATTTGTCTGCTTTTGCCTGTCTGTAGGGTCCTTGGGGGCAGAGACAATTTAGTACTTTTCTCTATACCCCCTGAGAGCTAACACAAGGCAAAGAACATAGTAGACACTAAATACATGTGTGCTGAATGAAAATATCAGCGGGTGAGTTAGTTATATAGACTTGACCCTTGGCCTGCCTCCACTTGTAGCTTCTGTCAAACCCACCTACATATTAGCACTTCCAGTTCTTGCTCCAAGGACTTGCCTTGCCTTGCCTGGTAGGTTGTAGATTGCTTGTATATTGCTGTCTACACCCCGGAAAACATACAGTCTTTAACCAAAGGAAGTGGTGGGATTTCAGTTGTCGCTTCAAGGTGGGTAAGATGTAGACAGGAAGGGAAGGGGAGAAGAGAGGAAAAGCAGGGGAAACTTTCCAGGGTTCCCTGATGGGCCTTCCAGGTATCTACTGTTCCCTCTACTTTGAATGCATTTTACATCCTTATCTCCTTTCCCCACTCCTCCCAAAACAACATTACCAGTTTTCAAAGCTTTTATCAAAGGACAAGTCTTTCACTAAACCTTCCCTGGTGTCCCAGCCAAACGTGTTACTAACCTTCTTGCTTGGAAATCTTAGTATCTTTTCTGAACCTTTGATTCTAGCACCTTCTAGCACTTATCCTGGGGTGTTAGTTGTTTGTATTCATGTCTCAGCTCCACATCAGCTGCCCTGCAAACGAGTCATTTTTTTTCATCTTTTTATTCCCATAAGTGCCTAGCACAGTTGGTGTTCAATAAATATTTATTGCATTGAATTGAATAACTGCAAAGCCTTCCAGAGTGACTACCTTAAAGGACAACCCTTGACCAAACATTAATTCATGTGACGTTTGTTTAAGACCATCCTCATCTGTATACCATGAGTGCTGACTAATTAATGCACTTCTAGCTTCTAGTTATCCCATGCCTATTTCAAAGAATCTCAAGGATTTCAATGATTTTGCTTATGGAATTCAATTTACAAATGAAGTGACTTCCTCTAAAATATCAAAATGAGTGGCTGGCAGAGCCACCCACCCAGGAAGCCAGGAGCCCCGACAGAGCGTCCCAAGTGCTCCCCAACACTGACAGCCACAGCTGTAATCAGACCACCCTCCACTTAGATGGTACCTTTCCCCATAGGCTTTTCCTGGAGTTCTATAAACAGTAATTAATGCAGTTTAGACGTTAGACTCAACTGTTTACCCTGGCTCTCAATTAATTAGTTAATTGCCAAGCTAGGAAGACACGGTTTGCATATATTTTTCTCACCCTCATACTGGTGACTCAGATTTGCAGATCTGCTCTTCAGCGAAGCACAAGATACACACATGCTGTGGCAACAGAAACAACGTACTAGCCAGCAAAGCCTCGCAGGGGCCTCCGGAGGCTTGTGCTGTTTATTATAACCGCCCACTTCGCAGTGGGCGGAATGACTCACCCAAAGGCCAAACAGCTTTTCCAAGGTGTGAGGAGAACTTGCTCTAACTTTGTTTAAAAACTGTTCTGTTTGTGCAAATGTGTTTGACAGTGTTGGGAGGAAAGGGTTTGTCCTCTTAACACAGCCTGTGTTAACAGAAAACTGAACGGTGTAATCCAGGCCGGGTTTTACAGGGTCCACGGAGGACTGATAAGGGGTGGCGGGTGCTTCCGGGCTCACCCCTTGTTACCGTGGCCCAGCTGAGATGCATCAGTCTCAGGGGAGAGAGTGGGGGCTCCTCCCCCCATTCTGAGGACGTCAGGGAGAAAGGAGAGAACTCTGAGGAGGCCCTTCTGCTCTACTCTGGACAGAATGCAAACTAAGAGTGCCTGGTGGGTGGGGTGGGCAGGATTCAGATCGTAGCAGGGCGCCAGGCCACTTTTAGGCATTTGTAACTTCACTCACTAGGTCTATAGAAACTCATTTTTTAAAAAACATCCCATTTGTTTACTTGAGAGAGTGGGCACAGAGGGCGAGAGAGAAGCAGACTCCCCACAGAGCAGGGAGCCTGATGCGGGGCTCGATCCCAGGACCCTGGGATCATGACCTGAGCTGAAGGCAGACGCTTATCCGGCTGAGCCACGCAGGTGCCCCAGAAACTGATTTTTAATATATTTCATATTAAGCATTTTAATGCTAACCACGATGAGAAACAAACCATACATATATTATGAGTATGTATATATATGTGGGATGTACATGTGAGATATACGTAATAAACATATAATGAGGGGAGATTATGAATGACCTAATATTTGACTAAGTTCTTAATGATTGTCTCTAGCTCTTGACAGCATTCTGCCTATGTTCTCATTCAATTCTTTTCTATTTCATTTTTTAACCAAGCAGAGAGAGACCTTCCCAGCTCCTTATTCTTTTTGATCTTATTTCCGAACCGGTGGGAAGACAGCGCTAGGATAAGAACACACTATTTTATAAATGTTGAACAAACCATCTGCCTAATAACCCGTTGTGTCATTTTCTGAGATATTTTCATAGCTTAGGCAAGCTTGGCTGTGCTTCATGATAACACCTCAATGGCCTTGGAGGGAGGGACACTGAGGAAGAAAGGACCAGGGTACCACCATGATCGCAGGGTCAGGTCAGCCATGGCACTGGCCACTGAGGTGGCCAGTCTGATCTGTAAGACCTAGACGGGCACGGGGAATGGGGGCTGGAATTTCAGGCCACTCAAGTTAATGGATGGATCCAAGCCACACCAGCTGGAGAAGGACGGCACTCTGTCTCAGGCAAGTAACATTTTTAGGGTTCTGAGCAAGGACCTCGGCCAGTGGCTCTGGGTTCAGGGAATGGAATTAAGCCTCCCGAGAAGGGAGATGGGCAAGAGTCTGGCAAACTAGCAGAGTCTCAGCCAAAAAGGTTACAGGGTTCAGCGGGATTCCATGGGCATGGGGACACGGGGGGTACTGATCAGAAACCAGGCACGCGGCATCGACAAGTCAGAAGGATGGGTAAAAATGCAAGTTAGATGATACCCATGTGCCCCAGGTTCAGGGGCTCAACTCACTTGTGAGGCCCTGGTCGGAACCATTGGGGAACGGGGAGGGCTGAAGGGCAGAGGCCTTGGGGCCAGGATGCGGAGCTGGGTGAAGCAGGTGGCCAAGTTCACGTGGACTCGAAATGCTCCATCCTTTGGCCGCCTTGGGAATCAAAACAATACTTACCTGGCTCCAAACAAATTCTAAATTGTCTATTTCTTTAAGGCTTGTTAGTTAAACAAAGGCAACAATTAGTGTTTAGTTAAAATTATGTTGTGATCTTAATGAGGAGTTGTATTTTCATAGAGAACGTACAGCCGCCGAAGCGGGAGGGTTATTGCTTATCTCAATGAAGCGTGCACGAAGAGGACAGATTTGCTGGCTGCATGCATCCATTAGCAGCCCCCACTGGCTGTTCACCCGGGTGAGATGTTGGGCTTCTTTGGCGCTGGACCTCAAAATTAAACCTGTTCAGAGACCACCAGTCTGAGGGCTCCACAAGACCTTCCTCCCCGTCTGCTCCCTTCATTCACGTCTAGTTTCCTGATGTCCTTTCTTCCCCTTCTGCCTTGGCTCCCTTCCTCCTTTTTCTCTTTCCTTTCATTCTTTCAGTGTGGCCCAGCTGCCAGACTGTTAGGGCCCAGGGACAGTGAGCTGCCTAGAAGAGCTGACGGAGGCCACCACCTGCTAAGTAGGATAGGAGTGGGAAGGCCGATCTCCATCTTGGGCATCAGAGGGGCTTTCCTGCCCAGCCCCGGGGCTGGGGGTGGGGAGTTAAATCCTTCCAGGATGTAGGATTTGGCCAGGTGGAGAAAGGCATTCTTTTTTTTTTTTTTTTTAAAGATTTTATTTATTTATTTGAGAGAGAGAGAGCATGAGGGGGGCACAGAGGGAAAGGGAGAAGCAGACTCCCCACTGAGCAGGGAGTTCAACGCAGGGCTCGATCCCAAGACCCTGAGATCATGACCTGAGCTGAAGACAGACGCTCAACTGACTGAGCGACCCAGGTGCCCCAGAGAAGGGCATTCTAAGTAGAGGCCGTCACAAATGTGAAGAGGTCAAGGCCTGGGACAAAACCACAGGGACAGGTTGCTGCACAGGGCCAGCCGCTTGGGGTGCAGAAGGTTTTAAAACCAGCCCTCGCTGGGGCCTCCTCTCCTCCTTACGGTCTCTGAGCATAAGCCTTGATTATAAAGAACACCTTTTCCATGTCGTGTTTATTCACGAAAGACGTCATAAAACGCTTTCATGATGGAAGATAACGTCTCTCACTTCCTGAGTTTTCTTTATCTAAATGGAGAGCCCTCTGATGGACTTGGCATTGACTTTGTATGTGATTAGGGCACAGTGGCTCCCGTTGCTGTAGAGGGTTTAGGTGACCCGACGCACTCTTTTTATTTTGTTATACAGCTACCAGGCATCAGGGAAGGATAGGCATGAACTCAGAGAGCATATTCCACTCTGAGATGTGAGGAGTGCCTGGCTGTCTCAGCGCCTTCAATCCTGACAGGTGGTGTTCTGGATCTCTAGATGCCAACGGCCCGAGAGAAGAGGGAAGACGGTGAGAACAGCCAAGGGGAGCCCCAAAAATGAATATCTAAGTCCCCATCTTTTGCCTCTTGATAGTGGCCCCGACTCTCTAACTGGGTATAAGACATGCCATTGAGGAAGAATATGTAATAGGAAAGAATGGCACGTACGATTCTAACGTGGGCAAGGGTTCATCTATAAAATCTGTGTCAAAGTTTCCATTCTTCACTGGGCTGAACTGTGGCAGTGTCTGCTCTTTCCTTAGTCTCTAGCTCTCCAAGAAAATCAAACTTAAGATTCTTTGAGCCTCCCCTAAGTTACCTGCAAGACAACAGAGGTCAGGATCACTGAACAGGAGGGAGATTGGTACCAGAACAGAAGGTCTTTGGAGCAAGGGTCCGTGTGGGAAAGTGACAGGAGGTACGTGGGAGACACGGGCAAGGACCAGACTTTGAAGAAGGGATCCAGAAGTTCTTTTGTTGTCTTTCCTTGGTGCCATCACAATTTCAGCCTGCTTATCACAAAAAGGGGCATTTAGGATCAAGATGAAGAGGCTGTTTTCTGGGATAAGGCTCCAGAGAAAAGGAGAAAAGAGCAGTTACTGGGATTCATTAACACTAACAGCCCATTACTTTTCTTCAAATTATTATGCTAACTTGCTTCTCAAAAAACAACGCGAAACAAACAACAACAACAAAGCCTGTAGGTTTGGGCTTATCATATTGTATTTGAGGAACAAGGAGGTTTTAAGATTAACTATCTTACCCCTGATTATCGTTACATTTGCTATCAATTTTTAGAGAAATATGATGAAAAGAATTATACAAGGTAATGCAATCTTTCATGGCTTTTTCTCACCCATTGGCTCTGATACCAGGAAAGGGGTGGGTGCCATTTTTTTTTTTCATGCTAATACAGATCGTGAATTTTAATGCCATTGCAAAAGCCAGGATTGGCAAGAACAGACTACTGATTCCAGGTAACAATCAGCAGTGGCATAAAACAAGGCTACGTTCCACTCCCTTCTATTTTACTTCCTTTTAAATAATGTGAAATGGGGCGCCTGGGTGGCTCAGTCGTTAAGCGTCTGCCTTCGGCTCAGGTCATGATCCCAGGGTCCTGGGATCGAGCCCCGCATCGGGCTCCCTGCTCAGCGGGGAGTCTGCTTCTCCCTTTCCCTCTGCCTCTCCCCACTGCTCCTACTCTCTCTCTGTATCTCTCTGTCTCAAATGAATAAATAAAAATAAATAAATAAATAAATAATGTGAAATCACCCTCAGATGAGCGAGACATATACTCCACTGCCGTAGAGACATAAGAGCAATATCCTCCTCTATGCTCAGGTTAACCAAATGCAATCTCAGAAGACATTCAATTCTGGTAAGCAATTTTGTCATCAAGATGGCTTGGAATGAACCATCCTTTTAAAAGATGGTGATTCAGGAGAGATTTTGAGAATTCTGTTAGTTTTAATCAAATAACTTCCTGCTGTGGTTACTTGTGCAGCCAGTCTGTGCTGATGGATTCATGAGGAAGCCATTTTGCTTGGCAGACATTTCACAGAGGCATTTTCAAGGTTTTCCCACAGTTCTGGTGGGGACAGATGATTAAAACCTACTTGAACATTTTCCAAGCCAATGTCCCCCGAGCCTTGCTCTATGCTGCAGCACTTCAGGGACACAATCGAGCTCTTATTCATTTGCTGAAACAGACCCAAGACGGCTTCCTGGGGAAAACTGGGGCTTTACCTGCAGGAAGAAAGAGTAAAGGCATTTGGGGCAGAAACCCAGAAGGCCAGAATAGATCATGCACACCATGGCTGATAAGAAGTTTAAAGAAGTTAGGATTTGAGGATGCATTTCTCAGAGCAGGAAGTTAGTATTCCGTGCTAGGGATAACACCTAGGAAGTTCATCTCTCATGGGTGGTACTGGCATTCTTAGGTGTGGATGAGATCACCTGGAGCAGGACAGGTTACTTAATTTGCAGGATCCCGTGCAAAATGAGAAGACAGGGGTCTCTGTTCAAAAAGGAGGAATTTCAAGACGGTGACAGCAGAGCATCAGTCCAAGGGCTGGGTCACCAGGTTCCAAACACCTGACTTTCGCAACTGCCCGGGTCACGTGCCCATGAAGTGCCTACGGAAAAAGGAGAGGGTGAAAACAAGTGTTAATTACTTAATTCCAGGGAAAACAAACCTTTAAATGGAGGGTAAAAGAAAAGTCAGCAGGGGCACCTGGGTGGCTCAGTCAGTTAGGAATCCGACTCTTGATTTCTGCTCAGGTCGTGATCTCAGGGTCCTGGGATCGAGCCATTTGTCCTGCTCCCCACTCAGCAGGGATTCTGCTTGTCTCCCTCTTCCTCTGCCCCTCCCCCTGCACTGTCTCTCTTGCTCTCAAATAAATAAATAAATCTTAAAAAAAAAAAAAGAGGGGCGCCTGGGTGGCTCAGTCATTAAGCACCTGCCTTCGGCTCAGGTCATGATCCCAGGGTCCTGGGATCGAGCCCTGCATCGGGCTCCCTGCTCAGCGGGAAGCCTGCTTCTCCCTCTCCCACTCCCCCTGCTTGTGTTCCCTCTCTCACCGTGTCTCTCTCTGTCAAACAAATAAATAAAATCTTAAAAAAAAGAAAGAAAAAAAGAAAGAAAAAGAGCCAGGGGCAAATCATATCTTAGAAGCCAAGAGAAGACATATTTTTAAATAGAAATCTCATGAACCTTCTTTCTTTCTTTCTTTCTTTTTTAAGTGGGCTCCACCCCTAACGTGGAACCCAAAGTGGGGCTTGAACTCAACACCTTGAGATCAAGACCTGAGCTGAGATCAAGAGGTGGATGCTTAACCAACTGAGCCACCCAGGTGCCCCTACATGAACCTTCTTATATGTCCTTGTACTTCCAGTACCCTGACAGAGAACATGTACCCAGGAGCTGCACAGTGTAGTCACCTGTCTCCTCTTATCAAAGGCCAGTGAATAGAAGGACTCAACAGCAATCTTGGCATTTTATAGCCAAGAGGCCATCATTGACCTGATTAAAAAAAAAGTTTCATTAACAAAAGAGGAACAGCCAGATTGTGCTGAGAATGGACAGGGAGACAAAGTAATGGAGACATCTCCGAAGTGTTGATAAGAGGGCAGGCAATTCCTGGAGGGGGATGTTGAGCTGTGAGAGGTAGTAGTGGGTGGTGGTGCATTTTGTTTGTTTTTAAGGTAGGAGAGGTATAAGTATGTGCACAAGAAAAGGAGTCAGTAGTACAGAGTGAGAAGTTGGAGGAAGAAGAAAGGAAAAAGAAGGGGAGACAGAGAAGGACAAGAGATTAGAGGAGAAGATTCCCGAGCATTTGAAAGGTACAGGATTGAGAGCCCTGGGGAAGCTAGTCACTTGGGAAGGAATGGCAAAGTGCGTATCGAGGGCAAAAAGTAAGAATGGGAGTGAATGGTGGATGTGGATACGCTCTCGGGAACATGCTTACATTTTGAAGGAGGATACTTGGAGGTAGGAATTGAAGTATTTCATGTCCTTGTTCTTTATCTTCTGTATGAAGTGGGAGAAGGGGTCATTTGCTAAGGATCAGTACTGAAATTCTTGCCTCTTCATAAAAAGCTGACTTTGATTTAAATAGTTCCTTCCCTACAGCACTTCAAAGTCCTTTACCAACTGCTACTCTCAAGCAACCTATTCTGGTATTTTGATAGACCCTTTCATTGTGGTATTAATTTCTTTTCCAACTAATTATTTCTTTATATCAAAGAAGAACTTGGAAACTTAAAGTATTTCTACAAAGATTTAACCATTATCAGTAATAGATTTTCTTTCTACAGCATTTTATAGGGCAATCATTTCAGAACACATCGAATTCAGAATCAGAACATGATGTCTGGAAGTACCAGACTGTTGAGACAAGCCCCTTGCAATGCTAGTTACCCGGGGAAAGAATATTCTGTGTGACATATAGCTCTGGGTGGGGAACCTTCTGTAAATTCTGCTCCCAGATTGCAGTGGTTTCTGTTTCTTTTCTGCAGAAGGATAGTATCTTAGCCCAAATGGAAGCCCATCCACTATGGTTTAATGTGCCCAACTCAGTAAAAATCCCAACCTACCCTGGGCTACACTGGCAAGATTTCACAGAGACGTTATTATTCTTATTATTATTATCCAAGGGATGCAACATCTTTCATACAGCTCAGAAATATTTGCCAGTTACCAACATATTTCACACTCATTCATTCAGCCCTCCCGATTCCTTAACGGTGCTGTTTTATCGGCCGATCACCTTTTAGCCTCTGTAGAGTTTACCTATTTTCTTATGCTTTCATCTACCTCTCTCCACTAGAATGTAAGTTTTATGAGAAGAGGGATTAAGGCCTGTGTCCTCGACATCTAGAACCATTTCTGGCTATAATACGTACTCAGCGAATATTTGCTCAAGGAATAAATAAAAATAGACGTGGAATATTTTCTATTTCAGTAATCACATTAACTTGTGTATGGAGGTACTGGATTATTTTCCACTCTGATCCCACTTCTCTTAGCGGAAACCTGTGACAGCCAGCCTTTTTAAAAATTTTGTGTTTAGGTGTGGGCTAAGAGGGAGTCACCCCCAACTGACTTGCCCACCTCCAAATCACAAACAATGGAGGGGAGGTTCTACTTGGAAAAGTGCTAAGGGTTTTACATTTAAACTATTTTTCCTGAAAATAACTTTATGAGGTCATCATTATTTCCATCCTAAAAAGGTAGAAACTGAAGCTCCAAAAGGCTAAGTTGCGCAGTTACAAAGCCAAAAAGCAAAAAGCAGGAATTTGAGCACAAACTCATTCCCCAAGCAGAGCTCTTCCCAAAACTGTTTGAGAATTATCTCGTGATGCATGTTGTGTTGAGAAAGAAAGAAATAGAACAAAACAAGATGTGTTTCACCTTTGAAAAAGAAAGGGGGGGGGGGACTTATGCCGGCAGTTTTCATCAGTAATTCCAACCTGGAAAACAAATCTATTTTCAATTTGGCAAAGCATCTAACTCTCTTGGAAGATTGATATCTTGGCTTGGATCTGAGAAACCACATAAATGTAATTCAAAAATTATAAGCAACTGAGAAATAATTTCTAGATACAGAAAAGGCTGAGGCAACTTTCCATTTCTCCTCAATACGACGAAGGTCACTCCTATTTGTTCAGGGCTAAATTTCAAAATTTATGATCCCTTTAATTCCACCTTCTCAATGTGATTCATACTGTTTCATCACCACCAATTCTGAGGAGGTGGAGGATAGGAGTGGGTAGCTACATTCTAGTCCTTATCCATTTTTTTTTACCCTTTTTTTCTTTTTGGCTTTTATTTATAAACCACCAAAACATCTGGCCAATTTACTAAATATCCAGATGTTTTGATCTAATTTGTATTGTTTTTTTTTTTTTTTTAAATGCTGAATGTGTTGGCTTTATGGGTAAATATAGCCTGAGTGAAAGTGCGTGAAGGTTGCCAGCTGATGGAAAATGGAACCAACTGGTAATCAACAATCAACATCTGCTCCTCATTTCTCCATTGCTTCCTGGCTCAATCAAAAAATAATGTGCTTAATATTTGAAGAAATTCCTAAAGAAATAAAAAGTCTTTATCTTATCAGTCTCATAACCATAAAGAAGCTTGACATGGCCAGAGGAAAATACCAGATCCATATCAGAGAAATGGCCTGAATAGACTCACACATTGTGTCATGGGGATCAAATTAAGATAAGATTTTAGATCCCAAATCTTCAAAACCATTTGTCAGACCCTCTGCACCATTTATGTTTCCTTCCCAACTTAGCTCAGCATGTTCATGATGAACTTCCTTGATACCCTGCTAAAATGCCTTTCTGGGGGAACCACAGACAAAGGCTTCTCACTCTTCTTGGACTGTGAACCAAAGCACCAATTCTTCAGAAGCCTTGTTGTAATGACAGTCTAGTCTTATGTTCTGTGGTGACATTAGTCCTCGACCATATAGCCCAGCCCAATCAGACAATATGGTAGCTGAACTGGTAGTATGGAGGTCTAGACTAAATCATACTTCATGTCCCTCCATGCGATCTAAAGGTGCAAACTAGATCGAAATACATGTGACCATTCCTATCGAGCTCAGGGTAAGTCATTTCAGGTTGACGGGTCACAAGCCAAAACCCATTTCCTATATGTGCAATGTTATCATTGTAGTTCTGTTCTTTAAAACACATTTAATAGCACAAATACACCAAACTTGATTACAAAGGGTCAGGAAGAGAAAATACAAATATATACTTTTACAACTATATATTAATAATGTAGAACAAAGAATTTTTATTCATCTATGTACTTTTGGTAAACTTTGTAAGTACAGCAAACAAGCGGAAAAGTGTAAAAAATCATACATTTATAGCTTGGATTATCATAATTTCATACACCTGGGTTTCTACCAGCCAGGTCAAGAAACAGAACATTACCAGCCCCTCAGAAGACCCTATGCTGAGGTTCCTGGGTGGTTCAGTGGGTTGAGCATCTGCCTCTGGCTCAGGTCATGATCCCAGGGTCCTGGGATTGAGCCCCACATCAGGCTCCCTGCTCAGCAGGGAGTCTGCTTCTCTCTCTCCCTCTGCCTCTGCCCTTCCTGCCCACTCGTGTTCTCTCTCTCTCAAATAAATAAAATCTTAAAAAAAAGAAGACCCCCACGCCCCTTATGCACATGATATATTTCTGCATTTGTTCAGTTCTTATTTAATTTATCTCAAAGTTTTATGGTTTCTGTGGAAAGGGCTCGCACATCTTCATATATATTACTAAGTGTTTTGTAGTTTTTAATGCTAATATAAATGGTATCATTTTACAAATTTAACTTTCTACTTATTGTTGATATATGAAAAACAATTTTTAATAGTGAATTTAATTAAGATCTTTGATGAATTCATTATTGATTCCAACACTTTCATCTGTAGATCCTTTTGGATTTTCTACATAACAGTCCTGTTACCTGTGAATTATAAGTTTTGTTTTTTCTTTTTCAGTTCTTGCTTTTTTCTCTTCCTTGTCTTATTTCTCTGGCTAGAACCTTCAGGAACAGATTGAATGGAAGTGCTGATAGTGGACATCTTTGTCTCTTTCTTGATCTCTGAGGAAAAGCTTTTAATATTTTAATATTAAGTAAGATATTTGCTCTGGGACTTTTTTATATACTCTTGGTATCATGGTTATATATCTTGGTATAGACTGGTCTCATTAAAAGATATGGAAATACTCCCTCTCTCTATTTTTGAGGGGGATTTGTATGCAATAAGGATTACCTTTCTGTGGATGTTTGAAGATTTCACTAATGAAGTCGTCTGGGTGGGCAGTTTTTGTTTTGAGAAGGGTTTTTTTTTTTTTAACAATTAATTTATTTTCTTTTTGTGTCAGTTTTGATAGGTTGCATTTTTCTAAGTATATGTCCAATTCAACTAAATTGTCAAACACACTAGCATACGGTTGTTCATTTTATCCTTTTATGATGATTTTATTATCTGCAGAATAGGTAGTTTTGCCCTAATATTGGTTATTTGTGTCTTCTTTATTTTTTTATCTGTATTTTGACTGGGACTTACTCTATTTTGCTATTCTTTCCAAAGAACCAAACTTTGACTTGCTGATTCTATTTTGTGTTCTTTTCTTTTTTTAAAAGTTTTCCCTTATCTTTTTTATTTCCTCTCTTATACATTCTTTGAGTTTCTCTAGCTTCTTTTTTTTTTTTTTTAAAGATTTTATTTATTTATTTGAGACAGAGAGAATGAGATACAGAGAGCACGAGAGGGAGGAGGGTCAGAGGGAGAAGCAGACTCCCTGCCGAGCAGGGAGCCCGATGCGGGACTCGATCCCGGGACTCCAGGATCATGACCTGAGCCGAAGGCAGTCACTTAACCAACTGAGCCACCCAGGCGCCCGAGTTTCTCTAGCTTCTTGAGATGAATGACTAAATTGTGTTTAGCCTTTCTTCTTTTCTCATATTAAGCCATAGATTTCCCTTTAAGCATGGATTGGTTGCATGCTACAAGGGTTGTCATGTAATAATCTTTTTATCATTTGGTTTAAAATACATTCTAATTTCCCAAGTGATTCCTTAGTTTACCAATGCACTGCTTAGAGGTTATTACTTAATTTTCAGGTATATAGAGATTTTCTAATTTGTTTTTGATATTTTACAGGGTTCGGAGGACATAATCTGGATGACAGTACATTATCATTTGTTGAGATTGCTTTATGTCTGAACAAATAGTCAATTTGGGTAAATGCTCCACATAAACTTGAAAAGGAAGTATATTTTTCAGCCATCAGGGTCAGTGCCCTAGACAGGCTGTGAGCTCAAGCCTGTTAATCACATTGTACAGATTTTCTATACCTTGGAGACTTTTGTATGTGCATTCTGTCGGTAACTGAGAAAGAAGTGTTAAAAGCTTTTAAAATCTCCCATTATTTCAAATTTAAAAATTTTCAAATTCTTCTATTGCTATTTTTAGTTCCATCAATTCTTGTTTTATGTATTTTATATATATACAAAATACAGTACATATATTGTTATTAGGTAGACACAAATGTAAAATGTTATATCCTCCACATCCATCTTTATCTTTAGTAACATCTGTTAATAAAATAGTTACTCTACTTCTCTCTTGCTTGGAGTTTGCAGTTTATTTTCCTCTATCCTTTTGCTTTCAACCTCTCGTTCCTTATGTTTGAGATACGTCTCTTGGAACTATAGTTTTTTTTATCCCACCTGAATACTTCTGTCTTTTAACTGAAGCAGGTAGTCTATTTAAATTTAATGTAATTGCTATTTGTTTTTTTTATTTGTCCCACCTTTTTTTCTGTTTTAATTTTCTTCTTTCTTATATACTTTCGGATTGATTTTTTTTTAATATATCTGTTCCCCACCACCTATTGTTCTACTCCTCATGCGGTGGTTACCTGGAGATTAGAACTTCCCTCCTTGACTTATTAAATCAAAGTCAGTACATTTCCCACTTCTTGGACAATGCAAGGGTCTTAGCATTCTTTAACATTTTTTACCCCATTTCATCTTATATACTATTGTTTTCCAATTCTCATTATATTTTAAACCATAAAACATCATTATCGTTGATTTTTGCAGTCAATGGTCATTTAGATTTATCCATATATTTACCACTTTTATTGCTCTTTGTTACTTCCTGACTCTCTGAGCTGCTATATGAAATCATTTCCCTCATCCTAGAATTGCTTCCTTTCGTGTTGATTTTATCATGGATAAATCTGGATTTATTTTATGGATTTATTTTATTATGGTGATGAATTCCTTCACTTTTTAGTTTATCTGAAAATATATCCTTACCTTAATTTTTGAGACCTTTTCACTGGATATTTTCTTTTAGCGCTTTGAAAAGTTTTCTTGGGTAAACAACTGACTGAAAGAAATGTTGAATGAACGAACCAATGAATAAAATAGTGAAGGGATGGGGTTATATAGGTGACAACGAGTAATCCCATTTGACTGGAGTATAAGGAATTCAGAATAGGGAAGGGAGGCCCAAACATGTGGAGATAGACACCCAGATAGAAGGTCACATATTCACTGCATTCAACAATAAATGTTCATTCATTTATTAAATAATTCATATTTGTGATTAGAATCTTACTATACTAGATTCTGTCAATACAAAATGTGTGAAATGTTCCTTTAATTGTTCTTGGGGAGCTTATAATCTAGTAGAGAAGTATATATTTGCTTATTTATTTATGCATTTATGTATTTATTTATGTTTGCTTATTTAAAAGGTAATTTCATGCTTCTTGGAATCTCTCTTAAGGACCAACTATGCTTTAATGCCTTTTTTGTTTGTTTGTTTAAAGATTTTATTTATTTATTTGAGAGAGAGAGAGAACATGAGCAGAAGGGAAGGGGCAGAGAGAGAGGGAGAAGCAGACTCCCCGTTGAGCAGGGAGCCCGACATGGGGCTCCATCCCAAGACCCTGGGATCATGACCTGAATCAAAGGCAGACGCTTAACTGACTGAGCCACCCAGTGCCTCTACTTTAGTGACTTTTGAAGAAAAGTCATCATATATGTTCTTATAGACCCACAGTGCAATACTGCAGACTAAATCAGAATAAATATTCACTTAACTGTGGAAGGAAAAAGGAAAGAAATTCAGTACGGAGCTTACATGAGAAAGTCTGATAATTGGAAAAACAATAATAAATTTTAAAAGCATGAAGTAAGTAAAACCAGAGAATGAAATGAAACACTTTTTAGAAATAAAACAACAATGTGCTCTTATTTAGTTTTCATTTTACTGTGCTTTTATTGAGAGTAACAGCTTTTACAAAGGCTTATCTTTGGGCAAAGGTAAGACAGTATGGAAAAGCTAGAGTATCTGTGCTAAGCATATCATAGCTAACTCATGCTTGCTCAGATAAACTTTGAATTGGGCTAAATGGAAAGGAGCTGGTGAGGGCGCCTGGGTGGCTCAGTTGGTTAAGCGACTGCCTTCAGCTCAGGTCATGATCCTGGAGTCCCGGGATCGAGTCCCGCATTGGGCTCCCTGCTCGGCAGGGGGTCTGCTTCTCCCTCTGACCCTCCCCCCTCTCATGCTCTCTGTCTCTCATTCTCTCTGTCTCAAATAAATAAATAAAATCTAAAAAAAAAAAAAAAAAAAAAGGAAAGGAGCTGGTGAGAAGAGCATTCCTAGAGAGAATGCCTTTCTAGGAGAGAAGCACGCTCCAGAACTAGTAGAAGCAGGAGAGAATTCCAAAGAGACTGTTTCTCCCATCTTACTGCCTTTCCATGACTCCACCCCCTGGATGACTTGCTGCTAGGAGCAATAATGAGCCATCTCAAGCATTGTTCAACTGTCTCCTCCATTCTCCCATGTTTAATCCCCAGGACCTTGTCTTGGTTCTCCATGTATCTCCAACCACTTGACCCTGTACTCTTTCCTCCCCAAACCAATCCAGGCTCTCGCTTCTCTGAGTTTCATCTGTGGGCACTGTTCCAGCACTGGCGGCTGGTGTTCCCTCTTGGACATGATTTGGTATCTGTTTCCTGGCTCCATGCACCGTGGCTACAGTCCCTCCTATCCCCATATGCTTTATGGGAAGATGGATTGGAAGGTGGGGATATATGTATGCAAAAGACTTTGAATAACTCTCTAGCTTGGATATGGGAAAATTAACACTAGTTCATCTTTTGCTTATTTTTTTTCAGGTCTATGAAATTAACATTCTATTTCTGGGCCCTGCTATCAAAAAGTACATATGTTAGGCAGTTATAATTTAATCATCAAAGATAAAAAAACATTGAGTACAAAAAGTTCAGTCAAAGAATAAAGGCTTGGGTGATGGAGGTGTATTTTTGTGTGAGTAAAAAATCGTACAAAGGAGATAAACCAATCTTTAAAATTAACCATCACTGTTCACTTGTACCCTCTATTTAGGTTTCAGTGAGCTCCTTCAAAAATGAAGGATAAAAATCTGTAAGTCCTACCTCATGTTGTTAATAGCCTGGATTCATCTGTTTCCTCTTCTCCATGGTTTTATGGCTCGCCCCAGGCCCATAAATTACATGGTGGTAATAGGCCCTTCCAGAAGAAAGGAACTAAATGAGATAATTGACATCTC
Organism: Neomonachus schauinslandi; assembly: GCF_002201575.2. Taxonomy (NCBI): domain Eukaryota; kingdom Metazoa; phylum Chordata; class Mammalia; order Carnivora; family Phocidae; genus Neomonachus; species Neomonachus schauinslandi. The sequence continues at coordinate 84,154,431 of NC_058408.1, forward strand.
CCCTAATCTTAAAGCACTTGGGTTCCATTATTCTTTTCTTTAATGGACGTTTCCCCCAATCTCTCTCCCCCTAACATAAATCATATGCTATATGCATTTCCAGTTAGCTATAGGAGGTCAACTTCTGGATCTAAATGAGAGCAAGCAGCAAGAAAGGGGATTCCTAGACTGCCACTCACAGCAGACTTCTGGCAGTCATCTAACAACTTGCTGTGTCCACCAGCCTCTTTTGTTCAGTGCCCGTGTCCCCCAGACAGATAGCTCAGCACCTTTGATATTAGCCCTTGATTATCTCGCCAAGCACTGGGGCCACGGTGCACACAAATGTAAAGGACTATTCCTTCCTAAAACTCCAGGCAATTGCGTTTGGTGTTGCAGCCCAGGGATAACCATTCTCCAAGTGGCTTGCTAATTCCACATTGACTATTTCAAAGCTCAGGTTTCTCTTCTGATGATTTTATACTCTAGGGGGAAAAGAAACCACTCGTCTCTTATTATTAATGTAATGTGACTTGGCTTGTGCCTGAGTCTAGGAAGGTAAATATCTCTAACCTGAGGTCATTCATATATTAGATGGTTTTGTCTATTATAATGAATTATAGCTGTTGGCCAGGCAGCAGTTTGGTTATGTAGAATATTCTTAAACTCAATAGTTTCTGCACCACAGAAACCCCTTAGGATACTTGAGGGCAGGCTGAGTCAGGTAGACAATCCCTTTACAATCCACTTACTCATAAGTTCATATCAATATAATGGTCCAGGGGATAATGGTTTACAGCCTGATACATCATTCATTGCTAAACCACATATGTTCACTGCCTGAGATCTCAGGCTAACATATGTCACCATAAAATACTGGAACTACTCAAAGCGCAAGTCACAAAGTCACAAAATGATAGTTAATATTTAAAATCATAAGATTTCATGTAAAGTTTTTCTTATAGCTTGTCTTGAAACATGGGGAATTCTGGTAGCATTAGGCAGAACGGTCTCCTTCAACTAAAGGAGAGAAGACACCACCTCCTACAGACAGGCATGGGCTCTTGGGTCACATGTCTGGCTTCCTTGATATTTGAGGTTGTGATTACCACAACTCCCTTCTTAAAGTCCAGTTACTAAGTATGAACTTGGCTGCATAGAATCAGGGGTCCCAAAAGTGTTTAGGAATGGACAAAGAGGCATTAAATCTAAGACCAGGAATACTTGAACTTTGTCTCAGGCTCTGGCGTATTGTGGTGGGTTCCTTTCATTGGAATTACAGAATCATAGAGATCATTTAAATCTCCTTACCCCTTCGTTGGATGTAACAACCAACTTTTCCTTATGTTTAATATTGCTTTCATTCTCTGCCATAGAATTAGGTTCTGTACACGGTCTTCTTTTTTTTGTTATTTATGCATGCTAGTCTTGCCATCTTCAACATAAATGCAAGCCCAGGAGGGAAGGGGATGATATATCACATAGCTTCTTTGTAATTCCCATATTATTTAGTACATATTAAATGTTCACTAGTGGGCGCCTGGGTGCCTCAGTTGGTTGGGCGACTGCTTTCGGCTCAGGTCATGATCCTGGAGTCCCGGGATCGAGTCCCACATCGGGCTCCCTGCTCGGCGGGGAGTCTGCTTCTCCCTCTGACCCTCCTCCCTCTCATGCTCTCTGTCTCTCATTCTCTGTCTCAAATAAATAAATAAAATCTTTAAAAAAAAATAAATAAATGTTCACTAGTTATTGAATGATTTGAATTTAAGACAAGTTACTATTCACAATTCAATGTCTCAATGTATTTGCTCATAAAAGAAAATGCTCCTTTTCAGCCTCCTGAATAACGTTTTTCTCATTGAACCTGTGAGGGACACGGTGAGAGATCACTTTATAGAAATTGCTTCTTTACTGAGAGCTGCTTCATACATGTAATGCATTGTATTAAAAATATAATCCTGGTACATTTCAGTAAGAAGCTCTGGTCTCAATGTTATAGAATGCTCTGCCGGTTAGACTGAGTCTTGACTGTGAACGAAAAATGTGATTTTTGTGTTCATTTTGAAAAAGAATCAATCAGCCTGGAGGAAATAAATTGTAATAATGGGGGAAAGTGCCTCTCTAGATACGTGGATGACTTTAGAGTAGGTTGCAAGAAGCTTTTTTTGAGGAAGAGAATAAATGAATGATATAAAAGAGTCACCAAAATTTGGTGAAGTGGGCCTTTTATAGACCTCCCTTTCCAAGCCTCACATCTTTCTGCATCTTAACTTGGATGGTGACTATAAACTTCAGTGTGGGGATTCTAATGTCTTTTCTATATTTCAAAGCATGAGGTCAAGAACTGAGGCCTGAGTGGGAAATCTCAGGTCATGGAGTAGTTCTTTCCAAATAAACTCCCATGTTACCTCTGTTATAATGGTCAAGTCCATTTGAAAGCCTGTAAAAGGCATCAGTTACCATTGTGGAAAGCTGACTTACTGAGCCAGCAGCTGATTCAAAATGTTTCCCCTGTGTTAACTAAAGCCATTTTTCTTCATTTCATTCAGAGCATGTGGCTTTCACTAAATTAATAAGTCAAAGTTGATTTCATCTGTTAACAAGATTATAGTAGCTAGAGCTTGGGGAGGAAATGGAGAAAAGATGCGTTTCTCCCACTCTCATCAAAGGAGACTGCAGTTACCAGCCCACTGCTCAAAGACACCACTGTTTAAAAGTATATGCTTATTTCTGCCTAGGTCACTCTCTTTTCTTTCTGAAAGTGAGCAAAGGACCAGCTCAAGGCAAAGTGTTCCAAGTCCTTAAGAGTCAGTGTTGAATCCGTTCTGCTCAGTAAGTATTAACTATTGGACTTATATCCCAGAAGGACTCACTTCCAAATTGCCTTGGAGAAGACCAAGGTTCTGGTTGGCCACCACACAGCTTTAGGAAGTCCAGACTTGGTCAGGCCAAGCGGGTCCTCTTCTCTGGCAAAAATCAGCCAGGGAGAACCAGGGAAGGCCACAGGTATCTTAGCTTCATTCAGACTGTTTGTTATTCTGGACTATGTGCTACACTAAAGTACTAGGACTACATGAGCTAAGTTGCATAGCTAATGCATGACTATACACACCATGAGAAATTCATGCACAAAAGGGATATTTTCCAAATAGCAACACCAACCTAAATTTGCATAATGACTATTGTTCCAGGGTGTTGGTTCTAGACTCTGTACTGCATAACCCCTGGATGATGGAACAAGAGCAGCCTTCATTTGTTTAGCAGTTCACACTAATTTAGGTGGGACAGAGACCTTAGAAAATGGGAATACAAGAATTTAATGTGTTATTGGTGAATCGACAGCTTGAACTAAGAAAATTGCATCAAGCAGAGAGAACAATGCACGACCACAAGATAAAACAACGACATGGATTAATGGCAGGAGAAGATCGAGAGGTTGCAGCAGATAAGAGCTGATGTTCCGTCAGTAGTGTAACAAGGCTGAGCGAGTTGCAGGTGGGAACCAAGAGGCGCTGCATCAGGATGAGACCAGAATTCATACTTGCAGAACTCTGGGCCCAGGAGAAAATGAGTTGGAGAGAGTGGAGGCAGCGTAGTACCTATCTACAGGCACGATTTTAAAAAATGGTTGATGTTTTGGCAGGATTCTGTCTTTTTTTTTTTTTTATGTTATGTGTTAGTCACCATAATGTACATCATTAGTTTTTGATGTAGTGTTCCATGATTCTTTGTTTGCATATAACACACAGTGCTCCAAACAATACGTGCCCTCTTTAATACCCATCACCAGGCTAACCCATCTCCCCACCCCCCTCCCCTCTAGAACCCTTGGTTTGTTTCTTGGGGTCCATAGTCTCTCAAGGTTCATCCCCCGCTCCGATTCCCCCCCTTCATTTTTCCCTTCGTTCTCCTAATGTCCTCCATGCTATTCCTTATGTTCCACAAATAAGTGAAACCATATGATAATTGGCTTTCTCTGCTTGACTTATTTCACTTAGCATAATCTCCTCCAGTCCCATCCATGTTGATGGGAGTGTAATATTCCATTGTATATATGGACCACATCTTCTTTATTCATTCATCTGTTGAAGGGCATCTCGACTCTTTCCACAGTTTGGCTATTGTGGACATTGCTGCTATGAACATTGGGGTGCATATGGCCCTTCTTTTCACTACATTTGTATCTTTGGGGTATATACCCAGTAATGCAATTGCTGGGTCATAGCGTAGCTCTATTTTTAATTTTCTGAGGAACCTCCACACTGTTTTCCAAAGTGGCTGTACCAACTTGCATTCCCACCAACAGTGTAAGAGGGTTCCCCTTTCTCCACAACCTCTCCAACATTTGTTGTTTATTGCCTTGTCAATTTTTGCCATTCTAACGGGTCTAAGGTGGTACCTCATTGTGGTTTTGATTTGGATTTCCCTGATGGCTAATGATGATGAACATTTTTTCATGTGTCTGTTAACCATTTGTATGTCTTCTTTTGAGAAGTGTCTGTTCATGTCTTCTGTCCATTTTTTGACTTGATTATTTGTTTTTTGGATGTTGAGTTTGAGAAGTTCTTTACAGATCTTAGAAATCAGAGCTTTGTCTGTAGTATCATTTGCAAAAATCTTCTCCCATTCCATGGGTTGCCTCTTTGTTTTGTTCACTGTTTCCTTTGCTGTGCAGAACCTTTTTATCTTGATGAAGTCCCAAAAGTTCATTTTTGCTTTTGTTTCCCTTGCTTTTGGGGATATGTCTTGAAAGAAGTTGCTGTGGCCAATGTCAAAGAGGGTTACTGCCTAAGTTCTCCTCTAGGATTTTGATAGATTCCTGTCTTACAGTGAGGTCTTTCATCCATTTTGAGTTTATTTTTGTGTATGGTGTAAGAAAATGGTCCAGTTTCATTCTTCTACATATGGCTGTCCAATTTTCCCAGCACCATTTATTGAAGAGACTGTCTTTTTTCCTGCTTTGTCGAACATTATTTGACCTTAGAGTTTAGGGTCCATATCTGGGCTCTCTACTCTGTTCCATTGGTCTATGTGTCTGTTTTTGTGCCAGTACCATGCTGTTTGGTGATCACAGCTTTGTAACATAGGTTGAAATCAGGCAACGTGATGCTCCCTGCTTTGTTTTTCTTTTTCAACATTTCCTTGATGATTCGGGATCTTTTCTGATTCCATACAAATTTTAGGATTGTTCCAGCGCTTTGAAAAATGCCATTGGAATTTTGATCGGGATGGCGTTGAAGGTATAGATTGCTCTGGGCAGCACAGACATTTTAACGTTTATTCTTCCGATCAATGAGCATGGAATGTTTTTCCATCTTTTTGCATCTTCTTCAATTTCTTTCATGAGTGTTCTGTAGCTTCTAGAGTTTACCTTTACCTCTTTGGTTAGGTTTATCCTTTACCTCTTTGGTTGGGTTTCTTCCAAGGTATCTTAGGGTTTTTGGTGCTATTGTAAATGGAATCGATTCTCTAATTTCTCTTTCTATAGTTACATTGTTAGTGTATAAGAAAGCAACTGATTTCTGTGCATTGATTTTGTACCTGCCACATTACTGAATTGCTGTATGATTTCTAGTAATTTGGAGGTGGAGTATTTTGGGTTTTCCACAAAAAGTATCATGTCATCTGTGAAGAGAGAGAGTTTGACTTCTTCTTTGCCAATTTGAATACCTTTTATTTATTTTTGTTGTCTGACTGCTGTTGCTAGGACTTCTAGTACTGTGTTGAACCATAGTGGCGAGAGTGGGCATCCTTGTCGTGTTCCTGATCTTAAGGGAAAGGCTCTCAGCTTTTTCCCATTGAGAATGATATTGCTGTGGGTTTTTCATAGATGGATTTTATGAACTTGAGGAATGTTCCCTCTATCCCTATACTCTGAAGAGTTTTAATCAGGAAAGGATACTGTATTTTGTCAAATGCTTTTTCTGCATCAATTGAGAGGACCATATGGTTCTTCTCTCTCCTCTTATTAATGTGTTCTATCACATTGATTGATTTGTGAATGTTGAACACCCTTGCATCTCAGGGATAAATCCCACTTGGTCATGGTGGATGATCCTTTTAATGTACTGTTGGATCCTATTAGCTAGGATTTCGTTGAGGATTTTGGCATCCATATTCATCAGGGATATCGGTCTGAAATTATCCTTTTTGATGGGGTCTTTGCCTGGTTTGGGGATCAAGGTAATGCTGGCCTCATAGAATGAGTCTCGAAGCTTTCCTTCTGTTTCCATTTTTTGAAACAGCCTCAGGAGAATAGGTATTATTTCTTCTTTGAATGTTTGGTAGAATTCCCCAAGGAATCAATCAGGCCCTAGACTCTTGTTTTTTGGGAGGTTTTTGATCCCTGCTTCAATCTCGTTACTGGTTATTGGATTGTGTCTTTAAAAGAAATAGTTAAGGAGCAACACTACAGACTTCATGAAAACAAAGGGCATTAATTAATTATATGGTAACTTTTCCATCTCTACTGAGGTGAGAAGAAAGGAATAGAGACTTAGGCTGTGTAAGGGGTTTGGAAATCACCTACTTGGAATATTACCAAGGACTTTCCACTGTAGATCCTTCTCTGAACTTGCTTAACTCAGCCCGTGCAAACTGAAGGGTGATTCTGCTGAGAACGATATAGGACTGCCTACAGTGGTTTTCCATGGCCCTTTCCAGACCAATATTTGCATAGACTTTAGGACTTTTAATTCTGAAGGTGTCTCCATTATGTAGGGATCATTAGTTCCTGGTTACCGATGTGGATACCAAGTCTCAGAGAGATGAAATTTGTTATCTGGCCTTGAACTCAAATTTACTGATTACGGTTCTCATGCATTTTCAGCTGTGTCATGTTGCCCACAGTATGTGAAAATATATATGTCTCTTTCCCTTTTTATAAGTGCCTGTAAAGAATAAATAAACGGTGATGTATTTCAAGGGAGACACTGTTCCCATGGGGTTCTCTCTCTACAGCAGGGATTGAGACAGCAGAAGCAAGTAGATAGCCCTCTGGCTTAGGGGAAGCAGCAGGTGGAATGTGGGCTTTGGGGAATATTCTAGTTCATTCTATTTGTTGGTTTGTTCTTCAGCACAATTTTTTCCTGGACCAATCATATTCTCTATTTATGGAGACATAGTGCCTGTATCTTTCTGAGGGTTGTCTTCACCTTCTCAATTTGTGCTGCTATTTTTCTTTAGTTTTCTTCATGTCTGAAATTTTGTTAGCCAGGTTTTGCCTTACTTTGTGACACAAAGAGGCTAAGTTTGGCCTACATGTCACATGGTTGGGCAAATGGCACTGTGTTCTATTTATTCACTTAGAGTTGATTTGAAGACAGGCTCACAGTTTTTAAATGGTCTTCACAATTATTTCATGGAGAATTCTAAGTTTCTATTATCCACTTTGGAGAAAAGTGAGTTCAAAAGGAGGTTTTCGATTTGGGCAGAGAGAGCAGAACAATTGCAAATACAGTCTCATCACACTTCGGGAGAGATCATATGGGGGTCATTTCTCAATCTGCAAAACATAGGGGGGGGTAGTTTCGGTCCACAGCTTTCCTTTCTAATACACATATTGTGAATATTCTACATTAAAAACTAGGTTCCTCTCTTAAAACCATATCTTGCATCATTCCTCCTGATACAGAATCTCATTTGGATACTTATGTTTTGCTGTGAGCTGTCTTCCTATTTTATTTTTAGGATTTTATTTCTTACTGATGTGTATACCACTTGAGCAATGCCATGGTTCATTTGCTGGGAGGAAGCTGGTTCAATAACACCATCATATATTTATGTGATTTTGTGGGGAAGTAAAGATCGATACAGGTCTTTCCAGCCATGTGACTAGAATGACGGTTTTCTTTTCCTGTGCTATTATTTATTAAATACCTCTTTGTGAACAGCGCTGCCCTCAATTTTGAATGTGTTTGAATAAGAGGACCATGCATGGGCCTCCATGTAGTGATATCACCTTGAAACTTTGGATTTTATTAAAATGTGTTTTTAAAATTATAGAAGATATGCCCATGAAAAACATTTTATCTGTTACTCTCATGTTTCAAGATAACATTGAAGGACAAATGCGATGTAATCATATCTTTATATCCTTTGGAAAGGTAACAAATATAATTAGAAACATTCAAGCTTTTCTAAAGCCATCATGAAAAGGCACCCAGGCAGAGAAATGCTAAATGAACAAGATTGAGCTGAAGTATATCTCACTTCATTGGGTCAACCATCCTGTAGACTGTGTACATTGGATTCATTTGGTGGAGCTATTTCTCCAACAAGCATAAGGAAGAGAACGGCATTTCCACCGAATGTTGGAGAAGGAATGGCATGGGGGTAGTAGGTCTTCAGTGTGAAGGTTAGAAGGCCTAGAGACTTATCCCAAGCATACAAACTGTGACCTTGCATAAATCACCAGCCTGGGTCTGTCAGCCTTTGAGAACTAGACAGAGAAATTGCAGAACTGAAACGTTTCCTGAACTTGCTCTGGGTTCTTTCCCATGAGTAAATGCGAGAGTTTGGCATGGGAAAACCGATGTGTGTGAAGCTAGTTCCCATCAGGTGCTATAGATTCTCCTGTCAACGTGGCTTCTCCTGGGCAGGTGCACTCTGCCTGCAGCCTCATATCCTCTTGCATCCTTTCATCTGCTCTTGGGAGAAAGGAAGGAGCTTCTGATGTTGTCTTTGCTGGGATGGTGAAGATGGAGGAATGTCTTGGAAGCCATTCCCCAGATGGTAGCCTGACGTCTTGAAGGGTTCACTTCCTCTCCTGCAGCTATGTGGTTTAGAAGTTTCATGAAGTCTTTAACACAACATGACACATGATCAGACCTCAAAGTCAGAAGTCACTTGATTGGCTGTGTTTACGCACTGTATTGGTGCTGGGGGAGGAAGGAACGAGATGAGAGTTTAACATAGATGATCTCATTAGTCATTTACAGCCTATATGGAGACAATAATCATGCTGATTATGAAGTTTTTCTTCTCTGGTAATAACTTTTCCAGTGACAGGGACATGTCCAGCTTGTCCTTGATTCCCCATGGAGGTGGAGCAGCCTCCCTCTGGGGCTATTCGCTTGTCCATGTGAGTGTCTCCAGCAGGTTCTCCCAGGTACCTTTGTTGCTATGGTTCCTCCTGAGCACACACAAGATGCTAAAAATAAATTCCAAGTGAAACTTTCCAGCAGCCTGGGAAAAGAGAATTTTCTGTTCTCTTTGTACTTATATCCAATTGGCTCACAGTTGATGTGCTCTGCGAAGCTGGATCTAATACAGATGTCATGCCCAGAATCAGCAGATGGGCTGGGGGTGGAGAGAAAGTTTATAGGTTAAAGACTGCCAGGGGAGTCAAGAACCTAGGGTCCATGACCTTGTCTGACCGCGCGCCTCTGAGCAAATTTGTAATTTCCCTGGGTCTCAGTTTCTTCAAATGGAAAATGCAAAGAGCATCAAAGGGGCATTCTAATTTTAAGAGTGCATGTATGGTTTCTGATTTTTAAGTTTAAAACATTTCTGGGTACTGGACATAACTCCCATGTCAGCTGTGTAAGCTTTGGCTGCTGATCATCACTGCCTCCAATTATTATCAAATGGAACTTAAAAATCATGCTTTATGGGACCTGACGTCAGAATTCATATGACAAAAATTACACACATTTTTGTTTTTTGCTTTTTTTTTTTAAGATTTTATTTATTTATTTGAGAGAGAGAGAATGAAAGAGAGCAAGCACATGAGAGGGGGGAGGGTCAGAGGGAGAAGCAGACTCCCTGCCGAGCAGGGAGCCCAATGCGGGACTCGATCCAGGGACTCCAGGATCATGACCTGAGCCGAAGGCAGTCGCTTAACCAACTGAGCCACCCAGGCGCCCTGTTTTGTGCTTTTATTCGTTCACTCCTTTCATTCAGCAAATCGTGACTCAGTTTTTACTGGGCATTAGGCCTTTATGTAGCAGGCACTGAGCTGCGTGCTGTTAAGAAAAGTAAGTGCTGGGGAGCTCTGGGTGTCGAAGGATATAGACTTAGGAATGAAAGGATATTAACATAACAGGCATAAAACAGAAACATAAAATATTTACGTGTCTTCTAATAATAAAAGATGTCTATGTTAACTCTTGAATTAATTGGGAAATCTCTAAAGTTAATATTATTTGATTTTCCAATAGCGGTAGTTCTGACATTGTATCATTATGTTAACCTGCACTATAAGAAGATAGGTGTGTGTGGGGGGGGAGGATAACAGGAAATACATTCATGGAGGAAATAGAAATCTTACAGAGACTATGTTATATATAGCTGATTAGTACCAATATTATTTAATACACACTAAATGTGAAGGATTCAATGGTTCAACTAAAATCGGTTTTGCCTCTCAGGGCAGCAGCTACAGAATTCTCTAGCTACAGAAAAGGAACAGAGGCAGAAAAGGGTTAAGTAAGAGGCTACCATCAGATACTGTTTTCAGAAATGTTTGAGCTGTCTTCTGTTTTCACATGCTCTGTATCCTGATCTGGAGGGATGAGCGCCATCTTTGTAGAGTTCAAGGGAAGGTCTTTTGCTATTAGGTGTACCGAAGTCATTTTAACATGGTAAGCCTGCGGCCTTTGTGTTCCAAAATTAACTCCGCTGGGCTTGGAAGCCCTTCCTAAGTTATGAGGACCCAAGATAGTACAGGGATAAAGGCAGTGCAGGAATCGTGACGTGAAGCAGTGTTAACACAGACTGGAGGAAGGATGGAGCTTGGGGACCTGATGGGTTTGCAAGCAAATTTAGAAACAGAGGATTCCTTAGGAACTTTGAAAGATATTCAAATGGAAGGTCATGCTTTGCCATAGGGAGAGTCTGGAGTCTTCTGCTAGCTGCCGATATAAAGCAGAGAAGCTGTGGAAAAGAATGAATGTTGGCATTCACTATATCTCATAACCACAAGTGAGCCTATGCTTCCACTTGGCCAAGCTAAAAACCAGGCAGAAATGAGCTGGCTTAATTTTGCAGGTGCATCCACCCTGAGTAACTGGCTAGTGAATCTGCCTCAGTCACTGAACAGATCAGGGCCAAGACTGGCACTCAGCTGAGAGCCCCCATGTTTCGGGTCCTGCATGCAGTAGGCAGAACTGTGGTCATCTACGTACCTACCTTGTAAACTTCCCCTTACACGTAACTTCTGTTGTGCTGGTCAGTACTAGAGGAGGTGATAGAGACCTAATCTACATACAATTATGTAGGTGGATGCATGTGGGGGTGGGGAAATTAACACAGGAATGACCGATGTGTGGTCGGTGGGTACTTTACGTCCGTGCGATCATTATAAACTGTAATGCAGGACAAACACTGGTATACACATTTGGTACTCAGGTGGCACCATCACAAACTACAGGGGACAATTAATTAACCATGCAATCATTGAAAATATCTTCTAAATTAGAACCTGTCTATCTGGCAAATAGCTGATAGATGAAGGACCTTCAATCTATTTTTTTTTTCCAACAAGCATTCCCTGAGTACCAAATGTGTCCAAGACATTAGGATAAAACCCATACTATAAAGAGGAAGAAATCCTTTATTCCCTTAGAGATTTCTTAAATAAATGATACTGCGCATTTTTTTTTTGAACTGGATTTTATTAAGAGGGAAGAACATGGTTCAAACAGAAGAAGAAGCCAGAGCAAAAGGTAGATGGCAGGAAAGCTTGGGCACAGCATGCTGGAGACTGGAGGACAGTCAGAGAACAGGGAGAGATGGTTGTGGAAGGTCAGACCTTCACCTGTCGAGGGGTGGAGGGAAGGGAGAAACATAGAAGCAGGGCGCCATTCCAGATGTGTGAGCCGAGAAGTACAAGACCAGGGCTGTGTTCAGACTTCCTCTGGTAAAGTTGTATGTCAAGCTGAGTTGCTCCAGCTTGCTCAAATGGGTAAGTCTGGAGGGAAAAGGGGGTGCAAAGCATTCCATGTGCTCACAGACTGGAGGAGACATAAGGGTTATTGGACACTTCAGCTGGGAAATACACATCTGAACAAGACCCCCCACTAATGTGATAGAAGAGGATTTAGAAGAAAGTCACACACAGACATTCAGTGTTTTATATGAACAATCACGTTATCCACACATGTTAGCTACCAGAGCATTTCCTTTCCTACGTGCTCAGAAGTTGGGGAGGTATTTCATTTGTAAGATTTACTCTGCCTCTCTGCATCCTATGTTTTCGAGGTATTAAAGCTGAACCCCCTGTTCTACCCTTAGGCCCTGGCCCAAGGCCTGTTGATGAGTAAATGATGTGTTTATTTACAAAAGGGCAGGCAATATTGCTGGAGAAACCACTCACGTAGCCCACAGAATCTTCCTAGGAAATTACAAAACTATATTAAACCATATAAAAGTCATTCCTAATATCCCAACTGAGTATAGGATGGATTAGAAGGACAGGAAAGTGGAGATGAAAAAAACCAGTAAGAATTTATTGCCCTGTTTCTAGGGAAAGTTAGTAGGACCCAAAATTAAGCTGGTGACAGAGAGAAGGAAAAAGCAGGGTGGCTCATGACGGGAGAAGAGCGAGAAATTGGGGGATGGAGAGAGAGATGTACAAGTTGACTGAACTTCAGTCATAATGGCGGAGGTGACAGGGGGACTGGTTAAGGGGGTGTGGACGGGCCTGGTGGGGAGCAGCGGGAGGCCATCCAGCTTGAGACCATGGCCAGCATGGAACTGGAATTTAGGGAGGGGTTGGGTGGCAGAGAGGAATTTGGGAAATATGTACCTGAAGATATCTCGAGAATTGGAGGAAATACCTGCGTTAGCCATATGGATATGAAGTTGTGCCAATCTTTGAAAATATTAAATAGGTGACATCAAAATCTAATTTTTTTTTTCCTTGACTAGTAGAACTGACCTGACTTCTCCTCATTTCTTTTAGTTGTTGTTTCTGGAAAGTTCTTGCGGCCCACTCGAAGGCTCTTCATCTCATGCAGGGACCGCTTGCAAAGTCCTGTGCAGGTTTCCTGTTACTTCTAGCCAGGCATATTCCTAATTGACGTACTCGGCCTCAACTTTTTAGGGATTCCCCAAAGAGTAGGTTCCAGCTTTCTATTGCCGTGTAACAAACCACCTCAAAGCATTGCGGCTTAAAGTGCTACCATTTATTTCGCTCACAAACCTATAATTTGGACAGGGCCCAGTGTGGATGGTTTGTCTCTGTTCCAAGTGGTGTCAGCCAGAGAAGCTGAAGAACAGGAAGCTGAAGAATACATTTCAAGATGGTTCACTCACATAGCTTGCTGATCTAGGCTGTTGACTGGGCAAAATTGGGGTTTGGGGCCCGAGGCCTCTGTTTCCCTCCACGCGGGCCTCTGTAGCTGCCTGGGCTTCCTCACAGAATGGAGGCTGGATTGCTAGATTGAGTTTAGCAAGAGAGCAAGGTGTCAGTGTGTGGCATTGTTATGATCCAGCTTTAGATGTCCCAGAGTATCACTTCCACCACACTCTCTGGGTGGAGGCAGTCATAAACCCTGGCCCAGGTTAAGGGGAGTGGACATAAACACCATCTTGTAATGGGGGGTTAGCAACGTCCTAGAACTTGTGCGATGAAAGATGTTTCTACAGCCATCTTTGGAAAATACCATCTGCTAGAAGGTAGTCTATAATATCAGCTGGTCACTGATTTCTGTTACTTTTATTGTTGCACTCTGGAGATTACATGTGGTCACTTACAGGGAAGAGGAATAAATCAAAATCAGAGCATTGATTTATTGCAAAATTCTTGCTGAAGTTTCCAAGTAGGAGAAGTCACGATGGACTCACAGGTTACCCGCCTCCTCTGTGAGGTTTAACCAGGTCTCCCAAGACTTGTCTTGATGATCAAACACAGTTTACGGAGTCAGAGTTAAGCCTTACTCAAGTAAAGGTAGCCTCTCTGGGCCATAGCTGTAGAGGGGACCAGATGTGTGTTGGGGGCTCTGTAGGGAGTAGGAATGTTAGAATATAGCATAGGGCCACCTCACCAGAGAGCAAAAACAATACCCTGTGGTCCCAGAAAGAGGCGCAATTACCACTGAATAGTTCTCTTTGGATAAAATCCCCTTGTGCCGTTTGCCCAGTTATGGCAGGAAATCTAAAAGGATGCCATACGGATCAGTAGCCAGTCTGCTCCCAGACCATCCCTGCCTTTACCCTACTCTGCCATAGCCCATGGAGCTGCATGTCCAAGACTCTCCCGTCAGTGGGGGGCCCTAGTAGAAGGTGAGAGGGTGAGGGAGAAGGAGAAACCTGGGTAATTCTTCCGCCCCATCTCCTGCCCCTCCTCCATTGTCTTTGCATTGTCTGTGTCTCCCCAGACACAGACAGCTCTGGCAGTGGCCAAGGAACCCGCCTTCCTAGCATTCACACTCTGGTGTGGTCCCTTCCCCTAGATGTCGGCTGGATGTGGTCTAATGAATAGAACATGGCAAAAATGACAGGATGTCACTTCGGAGAATAGTTTAAAAAAAAGACTGTGACTCTGTCTTGTTCCTGTTCTTGCCCGCTCACCTGTTGGCTCTCATGAAATCCGCTGCCATGCTGTGACCTGCTCTGAGGATGGACACATGCCAGAAATCACTTCACTCCAGCCTGCAGATGAATGCACCCCTGGCCAACAGCTGGATGACAGCCTCGAGAGCGCCCAAGCCAGGGCACCTTGCTAGGCCGTGCCTGGACCCCTCGCCCACGGAAACTGAGATAACATGCATTGTCTTAAGCCACAGTGCTTGCGGTGATTTGTTATGCAGCCCTAGGTAGTGAATCCACGTGGCCCCAGTATCGTGGCCTGTTCTCTTGCAGGTCAGACTGGGCCTGGCTGTGGTGGCTTTACCCATTGCCACTCAGCCCTAGGGTGGAAGTGGATGTCAGGTCTCGCTAATTGTCACGTCACCTCACCATTCTCTGTTCAAGTTTCCAGATCCCTTATCACCTGTGTACCATCCCGCCTTGAAGAGTGCTTGTTTCTCAAGGTGAATCCTCACTGAAAAGGCTAGAGCTCACCCATTTGGTAAAATACTGCTTGTTTTGTGTGTCCATGAGGCTTTTTTGTTCTTTCCATAGAAGTCAGAGGCTTGAAGGTCCAGGCCAGGGTTGTGTCCCAGCAGGAGAGGGTCCGACGGCGTCCGGCCCCAGAAGTCTGCGGGGAGTGGCGGAGAAGCAAGGTATACTTTGATACCTAACTTTTTATTTGTAGTTTTGCAATCTTTTGCTCAAAGGGAACGCTCACATTTATTTAAGCTTCATTTCCCATAAACCTGGGTCTGCCCCCTAATTCAAACACACTGGATACCGAAACCACTGAAGGCCTCCACACATCCCTTTAATCCAATTAAAACAGAACTTTAATTAGAAGAAACGATCTAGAATAAATATTTTTGCCAAAAGCTTTTGATCGTTTTTATTTTCCTCTTATCACCAAGGTTTTCGATTTATATTTTTATTTGAGGTGGTCTGAAAAAAAAAAGCATGTAACAACATAAAGATCAATTGGATTAGCCTTCGTTGTCGTGAACGAGCTCATAGAGTTGTTTTCCTTGGATAACCAAACTCATAGGCATTTGCTCTAAGGAACCGGCCCATAAATCTTTTTTTTTTTTTACTTGTCATATACCGAGTCTGATTCTTAGTTAAGGTCTCTTTCCTTTAGGGAATGGCTAGTAACTAATAAAAGAAGGAGTGAGAGTGAGAGTCAGATCTACCCCCTGGAGAAAAGTAGCAGTCACTATAAAAGAGATTTCTATGTGACAGTCATTTTATTTGTGATGGACAAGGCAGGGAGAAGCTGAGGCTGTTCAGAGTGCGGTCCCTTTAGGGAAGAGATTCCTTCTCGGGCACAGGTCAGTGGGAGATTGACACAGATCAATACTAATGCAAAGATAATGAAAAGACACATGACCGCCACGCTAAAATTCTTTAAGAAAAATAATAGTTTGAAGAACTAGAAAAAAAAAACTGAAAAGAAAAACAAAACAAAACAAAACAAAAAAACCCTTATAACAAAATAACTGCAACAACAGAAGTTCTCGTCAGTCTTGGCTTGTAGCAGGAGAGACCAGGAAACCTGTGTAGTTTCCCTTTCTACTCTCAGATTCTGTGGTCTACGATGCCATTGCTCAGGAAGTTTCTACTCCACTCGACCAACAGCCAGTCTCAAGGAGGCAAACTCAACTCTTCTGAGTCGTTGGTTTTTAGAAGAAAACTCCCACCTTCAATATCCTTTCATCAGAACAAATGCGGAGTCACAACCAGTTGTATGCAGAAAGTGGCCCTGGGTTGAGGAGTCAGATATACTCCTCTTCTGTAACTGAGCAGGAAGCTCTCAGACTAGCTGGCTTCGGCTAACCTTGAACGATTGTGTCCATCCATCCCTTCATTACAGACTCCTACAAGGTAAGAGCCAGGAGAGACTTAGATTATGAATTCCTTCTACATAGTTGGCAGCCAAACAAATTGAGGTGCTTAGTGACTGAGTGGAGTCCCTAAGGACTATAGCTAGTCTGTGGCACGGCCAGGCTAGACATTAGACCACCTGGCTTCCCGGTCAATGGGAGAAGCAATTGGGTTGCCTGGTAAATATGGTGGTTACCCGTAAGATTGACTTAAAGGCTTTAGCCTCCCTTAGAGGCAAATATTCAGGACTCCACAGAGCGGAGTCTCAATTGTCAGCTTTTTGGTAGTAGGACCTGTCTTACCTGAATGATGAACCCTCTGTCATGCAGAGCAATAATCATGGGAGTGAAAACGGTCAGAGGTGAATCACTAGGTTGCGGCAAAGATGAGTAACATTGCCATATTTTCTGTGTCCAGACTATTCCCGAGCCAGAAGCCAGTGTGCCGTCTTTTTCCTTCATGCTTTGTCAACCTTGTAATTAACCTTATCTATTTTCCTACTTGCCAATGGGATTAACTGTTCTTTTTCACAGCGGCTACAAAGAGTAACATAGTCTCATGTTTTGATACGTCTTGGTTCCTTTGGAAAGAGCCAAACAGTTTTGCTTAGCCAAGTTTTATGTTCTGAAGGAGGGTGGAAGAGCAGGTTAATATTCTGTAGGTATACAATAATAGAACCTGTACACGACAGTAGAAATAAAATCTCTGTTCTCTCCAGCTAAAATAGAATTTCCCTGTAAAGTTCAATAACTCTGCTAGTACAAATGCTAACTGAAAATTTTAAGAACAAGAGGTTATGCTAAGGTTTTTTTTTTTTGTTTGTTTTTTTCAAAATAAACATATCACAAATACTCATTCGGATGGAAATCACTGTGTGGATCAGATGGTATTTAAGAACCTAAGGGGGATTGAAATTTATGCTCATGCCACATGGATGGGCTTATGTAGTATTCAAAGGCTTTAACTTTTACATTTCCTCCTATCTGTCAATTAAACTCAATTTTTCTCGCTTACCTTTGCAGTCACAATGTAAAAATGCATGCAGTGATAAAGATAAAACAAAGAAACAGATGTCGCCGTAGAAAAACAATTTCCGTACAAAAAAAAGCAGCCTAAAATCTTTAGGTAGTAAATGTCAATTTAGGCTCAGGAGATTTCATCTTAAAGAGTGAAAAAAATCCTTTTTACATTATCTCTAATTCACTGTAAACTATTTCATTATCTTTAAAATATTTCACTGGATTTGGCTCAAAAGTAACCTTGATATGCTATGACCTTGAGGTGAAGCCAGTGGAAACATTAAAATCCAGGAAAATAGTGCCCTTATCAGAGGTCGGCAGAGGATAGGCAAGGGAAAGGTGAAAATCAGAGAAAAATGGCAGCCAAAGGAGAATTGGGAAAGACATCTTAATCTCAAACAGGCTGCTTCCCTACCTGCTTAATCTCTGGCATTCTTTGGGTTTGACTTTACACTATATCCTTCCTGACAGCTGGAGTGGATTCAAGTCCTAGGGACTATCCTCTGAATTATTTTCTTTAAAGATTTTATTTATGTATTTGAGAGAGAGAGAAAGAGCGGCGGAGGGGAGAGGAGCAGAGAGAGAGAGACAAGCAGACTCTATGCTGAGCATGAAGCCCCACATGGGGCTCAATCTCATGACCCTGAGATCATGACCTGAGCCGAAATGAAGAGTTGGATGCTTAACCGACTGAGCCACCCAGGCGCCCCAATCCTATTAATTATTTTTCTTAAGAATTCTTCATCTACTTATTGTCTCTTCCATTAACGACTAGGCACTGATTTATTTTAGTAACCACAGTGCCTATGGCACAATTCTTTTTTTTTTTTTTTTAAAGATTTTATTTATTTGACAGAGAGAGACACAGCGAGAGAGGGAACACAGGCAGGGGGAGTGGGAGAGGGAGAAGCAAGCTTCCCGCCGAGCAGGGAGCCTGATGCGGGGCTCTATCCCAGGACCCTGGGATCATGACCTGAGCCAGAGGCGGACGCTTAATG
This sequence comes from Neomonachus schauinslandi, assembly GCF_002201575.2. Lineage (NCBI taxonomy): Eukaryota > Metazoa > Chordata > Mammalia > Carnivora > Phocidae > Neomonachus > Neomonachus schauinslandi. The sequence goes on from NC_058408.1 coordinate 84,172,822, forward strand.
ACTGAGCCACCCAGGCGCCCCACCTATGGCACAATTCTTGGCATACCATTCACCCAAAGTATGTTTGATGGATAGAAGCATGGATGGATAGATGAATGGAAAAATGGATAAATAGGCATTTATCCTAGAGTTGTGTTACATCTTGTCACATGCCCTAGACTCTTTTGGAGTTTTATAGTGCTGAGCTAGATATGAACCGGTTTCATCTATGAGACGGACCTATGGTATTGCCCCCACCCCCCAGGAGGGTGCCCAGCATACAGTAAGAGTTCAATGTGTTCATGTTTGTTGAGTGATAAGGCTAGAGAGATTCCCTGATCTCCAAAGAGCATGTAGGAAACCAAGATTACTGATATTGCTTTACAGAACGTTTGGAATGAATAAGCTCAGTGCTTAGACTATATGTTTACAATCGATACAGATGCACCTTCCTCTTTGGTGTCTTCCCCTCCGTACAGTAACCACCCCCAAGCCCCTACTAGATCCTCTCTTTATATCCATGAATTGGGACTACAGTGCCAGCAAATTTGATTTTATTGTTCCACACGAATACCAGTCAATTTTCCAATTGGGAATACTAAAGATGATAATTGTATGTTGTCTAATCTTGTCTGGATAGGTCCCCTCTAGGGCTTTCTGCTGGTAAACCACTGAAAGCATGACTGGATCGGAACAAGAGCGAATGAAATGTAATATGGTATATTCTTTGAACTAATGGGAACCTCCTGGTTCAAGGGCATCACTAATCTGCATACGGATACACAGATAGGCTTAGACATGGTTATAGCTTTTCTTCCTTTTGGACAGGCTTTAGTCAGGGAGTATACTGAGTCATAGTCAATGCAAGGCATGGTAATACATGATCAGACCAAGTATTTTGGGCTCTTGACTAATTATCCTGGCCATCAGATGTTGTATGATGCCTGGACCTCAAGTGTCACTTCTGTTCCCTTCCTGCAAAGCACCGGCTACTAGAGCTGGTCCTTGGTGGGTCATTACTATGCAATCAGAAACAGTCTTGAACAGCACACTAATATAAAAACTCTTGCCCGAGACTATGTTATTTTGTGCTGTATTTCATACAACTTGTCTTTGGGGAGGAAACAATCATACTTTATTATTGATGACTCGTGCTATTGCATAGAGAAGAGGTGTGGGTCATGACCATAACAGGTGACCCGAAAATAATTGCTTTTCATTATTAGAATGTAGTTGGAGAGATCACTTCATCACAGTTACTTGCCCACGGATACCTGCAACACTCACTCTTCACACCCTTCTTCTTTAATTTCCTGTGGGAAATAGTTGCGTAGATAATGGGGAGTATACACATAATGGAGAAACGACCCTGTTTAAAATATAGCAAGATCAAGAGGAAACTGGAGTTCTGACCCTATGCACTCAAGAGACAAAAAGCCCACTTGCATTTTCCAGGTTTTACACCCCCAGTGGGGCAAAAACTTATGAGTACTGCCCCCTGTGCTTTACTCTCTGAATAATACCATACGCTTAGAGCATTCCTCAAATGTCCTTGAACAGTGGCCAAGTTGCTCAGACAGATTTATCTCCATCACTTATCAAATGTGGTTAGAGAGACAAGACATAGATTGTACCTATTACAATAATAATGAAGAGTTTGAGATAATATCTATAAAACCCAGTGACACATACACTCAATCTGGTTGTGACCAAAAATTCCCTAGACCGGCTTCAAGTCCAGAAGGGGCCATGTTCAGAGGAATCACTGGTCTTTTTTGGCTCTCCCAACTGTCTGCCAATACAGAATAACTCCTCTCTACAAAATCATTGGCTGGCTCACACATTTCTGGGCATCTTCAGAATGCCCTTGATGAATGCACTTGATGAGACCCAAGTGCACATTAGTGCTTCTGCTGGTAGCTCTGTGGCCTCCACTGCGTTCTCCTGGGCCACTGCACCGGCTAGGAGCTTCCAGTTCCTTCACCAGCTGGAGTAGAACCACACCTGCTGGACGCCACCACCTCTACGATCCTCTTTCATCCTCCTGCTCCCTTCAGTCCCCGGCTGCTGCTTCTGCCGCCTCCTGCAGGGCACTCCTACCAGTACGCCAATGCCATTTGACTCCTGGGACAATCTCACTGCTCTGAGTCACCGTGTAATAGAAGAACACAGATGCAACTTGCTTGTCCTCGTGCCACACTGGATGTCACCTGATAATTTTAAAGGACAGCCCTCTGTCTTCCTAGAATACAGCCATGGGTGCGTGGAGGGAGGGTTCAAGATAAATTGAGATGCTTGGTAGACATCATTTTGTCCTGAGAATCCGTCCTTCTCTCCAACTCCAAGGTTCTCTAAGTGGGCATATGTATCCTTTTCCTTGGGATGAATTGATTCCCTGTAAGCGCATTTGATCACCTGCAGAGAAAATGAACCACCACTGGGCCCATCTCCCCCTTCACCAGATACGCCAGCAGAGGCCTGTCTGGGGCTAAGGTTGGGATTTTTGGCAAAGGCTGTTAGGAATTCAGATGCAGATCAGGCTTTGTGGAGGAGACAGTCAAGGTCGCTGCACACTTCCTGCCTCACGGAGTGTCTGTTCTGGCAGGAAAGATGGAGGCTACACACACGGGAAAGCAGAAGGAGGTGAGTGACAGGATGGTTCCAGTGCCACAAGAAGATGTATGCGTGCCCTAAACTAGTTCAGGGATCGAAGACGATCTTCTGAGGGAGGGCTCCTTGAGAGTGAAGGATGAATAGGAGTTCGTTGGACCAAAGCAGGGAGAGAGAGGAGTTGTTGGCAGAGGAAAGTCTGTGCGGAGGCTCAGAGCTGAAGTGTGAGGACAGAACAGAATGAAAGGTGTCTGGGTTGCTGGGGGCTGGAGAGAGTGGTAGTGGCCAGATCAAGAGTTACAGTTTTACCTGGGTGGGAGGTGGGTCTGGGAAGCCTCTGAAGGTTTTGAGGCAAGAGAGGGAGGTTGTCTGATTGTGTGTAAGAAAGGCTACAGGGGGCGGATGGATAGAGAAGAGCTGGACAGGAAACAGAAGACAGGCTGTGTAGGAAGCTGTTCCTTTTGTCTTGGCAAAATGGGAAGGCACAGGAAGGATGGGGAGAAGCAGCTATAGGCAAGTGATACTTAGGCAGGAGAGGTCAAGCAAGTCCTGGTCAATGCTTGGAGAGTGCATGAAAGAGAAGGAGGAGTTGAGGAGGAGCCCTAGATTTCTGACATGACAAATAAGTGGGTGGTGATGCCATTACTGAAATGGGGATTACAGGGAAAGGAGTTTGGGAGGTCACATGATGGTCAAATTTGGGGATATGTTGTGATTGAGGTATATTGAGTTTGAGCTACCTTTGGGTATATATATCTCTACTTACAGATGTATATATAAACAGGTTCAGGGGTGAGCATCAAAAGACTAATAATTGTAAACACTGGAAAGAATGAGATTTTCCAGGGAGACAAGAGTAGAATGTAATCCTGAGGGGCACCAAGTGTGAAGATGGTAGAGAAGGAAAGGAGCTTCAGAGGAAGTGAGGAGTGGGCAGCAGGGAGGTCAGAGGGACTCCAGGAGAAGGTCACACAAGGGGCAAAGGAAAGTGAGTGTTCCAAGAAGAAGTAGTCTGCAGGAGCCAATATTCCCGAGATCCAGAAAGCTCATGTTGGAGCCAGACTGTGGAAGGTCCAAATGTTAGTAAGGTGAGGAGAATCTGGATGTTGTCCAGGAGCATCAGGAAGCTCAGGGGAGATTTTGAACTGGAAGTCAATGCCCTTGAAGTAGTGCATATCCAGCGGTTTGGAGGTTGAGGGGCAGAAAACAAAGAGCTCATTTAAGAGAGCTGTCCACACTTGAAGAGAAAAGCACCGAAGGAGGATGGTGACCCAGGAGAGGGAAGGAGACTGGTGTGGGAGACTGCTGGGGAAAACCTAAGTGGTTTCATATTGGATCGTGGAAGGCAGAGAAAGAGAGGAACCCAAGGAGGCCCTACTGGGTCTGGTGTTTAGCAGATGATAGCAGGGTTATCATGATGTCAGGGTTAGGGAGAGGAGCCAGCCTTGGGGGAAAATTTGGTTTCCCACCTGTTGAGATGTAGATAATGTTGTGAAATACAGATGGAGGCGCTTTTTTTTTTTTAATAGATTTTACTTATTTATTTTAGAGAGAGAGTGTGTTCAAGGTTAGGGACAGAGGGGGAGAGGGAAGGGAGAGAGTCTCAAGCAGACTCCCCACTGAGCTCAGAGACCACACGGGGCTCAGGGCTCCATCTCATGACCCTGAGATCATGACCCTGAGATCACAACCTGAGCCAAAACCGAGAGTCAGGTGCTTGACCCACTGAGCAACACAAGTGCCCCTGATGGAAGCTTCTCTTTGTAGGTGGATGAAAATGGAACCTGTCACAGGCTCTCTGCTCAGTGACTCCTCTGTGTATCTAGAAATAAGGAAGTAAAATAGCGTAGTGGTCAGAGTTCATCTTTGCAACCTCCACACCTGATTTTACAGTTGCCAGGAACAATGGAATTAGGAGTCCAAAGGTGTTTTGATTTTGTTTTATGGCCCTTTTCTCCTTACTTATCCTTTCAATCTTATAATATGGGCTTAATCTGTCCATATCAAAGACTGAATGTTCAGATTTTGTGGTGAAAACTTACATTACTCCTCCATGGCCATTCTTCTCCTATTTCTGTCTGATTGCCTCCTCACCCTTCACTCTCTCCCTCCCTTTCCTTTCCTTTAGGTCTCTCTCCAAGAACGCTCAAGTGCAGCTCTTTTTCTTTTTTTGATTTTATTTATTTATTAGAGAGAGACGGAGAGAGCAGGAACAGATGCAGAGGGAGAGGGACAAGCAGACTCCCCGCTGAGCGGGGAGCCTGACTTGGGGCTTGATCCCAGGACCCTGAGATCATGACCTGAGCCGAAGGCAGATGCTTAGCTGTCTGAGCCACCCCGGTGCCCCTCAACTGCAGCTCTTCTTGCCTAAATGCCACAGACAACCAAATGTCAGCATGAAGAAACATAGTCCTGTGAATCCACCACAAAACTGGAGAGCAGAAACTCTTTAGTTTTGATCAGACATTCTTGATCTCTCTTTCTCCCTTATATGTCCTGATAATCTCTAAGAAACATCCATCCCTTCTGATGATTGAAGGGTCATCCTATAAACATTTGTCTCTTATGGACTGAGCATTTTTCTTTAGGGGTTAGCAAGCACATCCTCAAAGTAAATCCTCTTCATCCCAGTAGCTTCAGTGCCTCGAAAGGTGTTGGCGATCCCTGGTGCCCAGCCCCGGTCGCCTACAGAATGAATGACTAAGGCCGGCAGAATCTTCTGTCTGCCCCTTCCTTTTCTCCCTATCGTTTTCAACTTCTTTTTTTCCCCAGAGGGTGAGTTTTTCCCTCAACCTTGCAGAAAGATGTGGAGAGCAGTCACCAGGTACAGTAAAATGTCTTGCACATTGATGCTGCTTAGGGTTTAATTAACAACTAAAAATGTAGTTACAGGAGACTGTTAAAATTAGGAAAGCAAGGGTTTGCCAAACTGTAGACAGCTTTAGATTTATAGCCAATATTAAGGAGAAATCATGCGCAAAAGGTACACATATATGTGAATATGTATACACACAGATACATTTGCCTTTTCTGTATTAATTTCTTTAGAATTATTACCTCGCCAACTATGTGTGGCGCTTTTTAGTGTTATTATTGATAGACGCCATCTAGTGGTACAGCATAGCAGCTGCTCACAGATCAATTCAACTTACATTGTTACTGTGATTGCTTGGTCATTTCTGAAAAGTAGAACCCAAAACGCTGGTGAATGAATACTGTAAGTCCCAAACAGGAATAAAATTTGGAGGATTAAGATACAAACTTTACATCCCCTATGACAGAAAATAGGAAAACAAATATAGAACTTTATCTTTCAGTGCGATGGTCCTCCCAGTCCTCTACTCATCCATCAGCTGTTTACCAAGCCCCTCCCCTGTGCCGGATTCTGTGGGAGGGGTTGAAATAAAAGGCCAGTCCCTACCTTGAAGGGGTATCAGGAGATGGTAAACACTGGTGATGTAGCCACCGTGCTAAGCACTTTATACCCCAAATCACATGGAATCATTACCACCACCCTCTGATGTATGGTTACCCTCATCTTCTGAGGAAAATGGAACTTTGAGATGTCACTTGTCTATAGTCATGTATCTAAGAAGCTTCCCAACCAGATTCAGAGCCAGGGTTGTCTAATGCCAAAATGTGTGGGCTCCTAAAGCATCCACGATCTGGGTTTCCACCAAAGCAAGAGCAAAGGTGGAAGATGCTTTTGGATTATATGTAGCTTAGGCCTTTTTCTTTTTGTTTTTTTTTTTAAGTGAGGTGAGGTGAGGGGGCAGAAGACAGTTGTCAGGGTGATAAAATTTGTACGAGTCGCTTAGCTGTGCGTCCGGGCTGGGGAAGGTAAAGGGAAGACGACGCGAGTAGCTGTGGGCAAGAGCTTAGATCATCAGAAGAGAAATAATCCATGTGTCTTGGAAGATTCTTGCAGAAACATTGGATTAGGAACATTACAGCAAAGATCAACATAGAGGATTTCTTATTTGTGAAACAGAAAACAAGAAACCCTTCCCTTCTGAAAGATGTTTGTCACTGATCTTCAATCCCTCCATGCATACTGCCTCTCCAAATCTTCATGCACACGTCTCTGCAACATGCAATTTTAAATGTATTGACTGTGCACTGTTCTTAGAATTTTCCTATGTAAAAATCCCAGCTTAGCCGTATTATACGGTTTTGAGGATGATCTGGTTACTTGTATGTAAGAATCTTCTGCACCCCCCAAAGCAGAAGAGAGCACACCAGTAGGCCTCCAGCTATCCTGGCAGAATTTTTATTTTTTATCAGAATAGTTTTCTTCTTTGGCTCCTATGGGTAATATGTGATATTTAGCACAACATTTCTTACCTTATTCTATTGAGTTCCACTTGAAGAGGAATAGGTTTTTTCTTTTTATCAGGACTACTGGAATACTCACAACCAGAGCAGTAGCCCAGGTTTCTGAGCTGGAGCCTAACCATGTTTTTTTTGAATTGCACCAGAAGTTGGCACTTTTTTTTTTTATTTTTTTTTTTTTTTTTTACTTTATAAGACCACAGCCTAACAAGTTTCTGTTGGGAGAGCTTGCCATTTTGAAAGGGAGGTGAAGCAATGCCTATATGCTTGTCCGCTTGGGATGATTTCCCTTCTAGGAAGAAAATGGGATCTCGAACGGACAAAGCACTAGATATGTTACATAAGTGAGAAAGCCTGTGCTTGGCCAAAGGGCACAGCTGTTTCCCAAGCATGCCTCGCACTGTTTGTTCCTGTGTCTTTGCCCATTGAGCTGCCTCTTGCTGGTAGTGTTCTCTTCTCTCCTCCCTACTCGGCAGGTTTGGTATCTTTGATGAACCCTTCCCCCTTTGGCTCAAGCTTTGCCTGCAGGCAGTTGGCTCTCCCGCTCTCCCTGTGGGCACCATTCATCAGTGGTCCCCTGAGCACCTGCTCCTTATCATGAAATTCACAAACAATGGTGTTCAGCCCTTGGGGTCTTTTGAGTCTCTCAGAACGCCCTGAAGGTAGTATGAAATGAATACACATTTGTTGCAATTTATGAATATTCATTTGACTTAAAAGAAGTACTTTTTAAAAGAGGGTTGATAGTAGAAAGGGGGAAGAGGAAATGAGGGTGGGAATCGAAAACCTTATTAGCTTAGATAGCCATTCGGGTTTATTACGGTGCATACATATGGTTTGTAGGGAGAAACTCGCTGTAGTGGGTTAAGAAAATAAGACTCCTGTTTTGCTAAATTCAAAGGTAAATAGATACGAGTACTAGCCAAGGTCAGCCAACAAGCTCAAAATCTTGGAACGGCGTAGACAGCCGGTATGTCTTTGAACTCTGTGCCTTTTTACACCATTTGGAGAAAAAATAGGTAAGACTGATATTGGAATTATTTCAAAAGGAGTTGATGTGCTGATTCAGAATTGTAAAGAGGATTAATCCCTTGAGTTTATTTCTTTAGGAACCATTGAGAGCACGGTGAAATGCACAGGAGCAGAGGCGGAGAGTGAACAAGGCGGGAGGAAGCCTGGACCTGAGGGAAGGGGACAGTGACAAGATGAACACATGACCCTTCACTCTAGCTTTCGGGCAAATAGAGTGTCATACTTCAGAGTTGATATTTTTCTCTAGAACTTCAGCAAAATTTATAGCTTTAATAGAAAAAGATTTTTTTTTTCCCCCAGTAAGATATCCTAAGGCCAAAATACTGCACTGATATCTTACCAGGGGAGGTAATTTCAGTTTCTACCCTTCCCCAAAAAGACATGAAACAAGAGGGCTGATGCAAACACCAGTGAGGAAGGACATAGGCATGAAATCTAACAGTATTTCTAGAGTATGTTTTTGGGGAAGAAGACTCATTCCTGAGCTTTGTCCCTTGAAGAGCTCACAGTACGTTACAAGGCAGGCACCTTGTTGGGCTGGCCCTGGGCACCATCGCCACTATCCAGCATTGGCCAGACATGGCAAAGGGGCTCAGTATATGTCTCCTGAAGCCGGGGACATGGTGACAAGGGAGGGCTGCATGTGACCTGGGGCCCTGGGAAATCAGAAACTCTCACGGGCTTTCATAAACGCAGACAGCTGATTACTCTGCAGTGTCCCTTACAAGCACTTATAAAAACGCCACCAACTTTGGTAGTGGCCAAAAGGGCCCAAGCTATTTTAGTTTTAGTTCGCAAAACACAAGGAGAAAGATGGTAACGTGGGAGAGGAAGAGAATTGTGGCTGACATCATCGTGAGTCTGGGCAGATGTCCTTATAAGGTCGCTCCGTACTGGACATTAAGGAACACATCCGGATAATGGGCACTTGCAGCTGCAGCAGCAAGAACCACCTTAGGGCCAACCCACTGACTGAGACAGTCTGAACCATTGTTCAAATTGCAGGGGAACCGTGGTTCTGTTCCTTAATCCCTTACATAATAGTGGGAAAGACAATGAAATGAGCAACGATGTGAAGCTTGAGAAGTACTGTGATAATGAGTTATAAAGGGAACCATGTTCTCCCTAGGCTCCCCCAGGAAACGTCTGTCCATGACTGCTACTGTGGGATTTTGTTCATACCTCTAGTAGAGCATCTACGATGTACGAGGATCGTCACCTGTGAGACAGTGAGCTGAAGAGCAGGGCCCATGTCCTACGTGTTCTCAGATCCCCTGCTCTTAGCATCTTCTGGAACATCACAGTGTCCCTGTATTGTGTTTGTTGAATGAATAAATGACAATCTTGTAAGTGCTGATAACGGGGCGACAGTTGGGAAGCCCAGCAAACCTGGAGCCCTCAGAAATTTTGTCATGTCATTGTAACACTCTCTGACCTGTTTTATTACACCCACTCTCATATATTAGACACACATTTTACAAAGGGATATAAAAGATTGTACGAGATGTACACACTTTAGATAACAGAGAAATACAGCATGGGAGGAACACCCTCTAATTTTTCACAGGGTTATGTTCTAGGGAGTGTTTGTGATGGGGAAGTACACACAAATTTATCTCTCCAGGAAGAATTCTGCCTCTAGAAAGAGGAACTGAAAGCCCTGAATCCAGTCTCAGGAAACTGCCGGGCCAGCTTACCACCACTGCAAAAGCCAGCTCAGGAAATGCTATGGTGGGGCTGAAAGGTATGTTAGAGACCACCTACACCTGTCTACTCCTGCTTAGAGGACTCCCACTGTCCTTGGTTAGGCAGAGCCAATGCCACCGCAGCTTAAAAAAAGTCTTCTCTTAAAAGACTTCCTTAAATTTTTCAACAACCAATTCAAGTGTGGAACAATTTATATTAATAGTTTCAAGTGGTGCTTCCTCCTGGGTGATCGACATTTCCTAGGAAAGTAGAAAGAGATGGGTATAAAAAGTTCATTCCCTCCTCCTCCAGATAAAGATCTAAAAACATTCCTGCTCTAGGTTGAGGATTGCCTGGCGGTGGGGTGGGCGGGCTCGGGGCTGGGCCTGCGGCGCCTGGACTTCTTGCCTCATAAGCTACCCCACCCCCCCCCCCCCCCCCCCCCCCAAGCTCCGAAAGTTTTAATCCCCGTAGCATTCCTGCGCGCTGGCATCTACCTGACCTTGTCTTAACGTTCTATTTATTTATACGTTTCTCCGTGCCACCTCCCACCCCAGCCCTGGGGCAGCGGCTCTGCCAGGGTCGTCCCGGGGCGCCCTCCTGGGGCTGAACACAGTAGGGGCACCGTCTGGGCAGTCCTGGGACGCCCGCCTCCCAGGCCCGCACACAGTAGGGGCGCCGCCTGGGCAGTCCTGGGACGCCCCCCTCCCAGACCGGCACACAGTAGGGGCACCGTCTGGGCAGTCCTGGGACCCCCCCCTCCCAGACCCGCACACAGTAGGGGCACCGCCTGGGCGGGCCGGGGGCATCCTCCCAGGCCCGCACACAGTAGGGGCACCGCCTGGGCGGGCCGGGGGCGCCCTCCCAGGCCGGCACGCAGTTGGATCTCGCTCCTCCTGCGGTCCTCTGCTGACCCCAGTGAGGCAGTCGACTGGGCTGTCGCCGACCTCGGCGATTCTGCTGCGTTTTGGGGCAGGTGTCCGCGCAACGCCAGCGACTGCCTGTGTCTCCTCGGCCGGCGACACTCAGACTCCGGCGGCGCGGGGACCCGAGCGCCGGGCGGGCGCGTCTCTCAGGGTGGAGGGCCGGGCAGGGTCGCGACGGCGCGAGGTGGCCGCTCGGAGCCGGACTCGGGGATTTTAACTTATTCCAGCCAGAGGGGTAATAGGAGTCCGCGGAGGGCGCCGTCGGCCCTCCCAGAGCGCGGGTCCAGGTAGGCTGCACCTCCCTCGAGGTCGCCGGGCGCCGCGGCCCCGCGCTCCGGAGTCCCCTCCCAGGGAAGGGCTTCCGAACCCCTGCGGGACGCGCCGCTCTCGCGCGCCGCGGGGCCTGGGAACAGCGCACCGGCTGAGCCCGGAGCCCCGCGGGGCGGCGGGACGGACGGCGCCCGCGCCCAATCGCGGGGCGGGGCCGAGGGGGCCTGCAGGCGGCGGCCAATGGGAGGCCGCAGAGCGGGCGGGGGGCGGTGCCGCCGGGCGGGCGGGCGGCGGCGTCGGGAGCCGGCGCGGCAT